>NW_028277486.1:0-300000 GCF_059751315.1 Micrasema longulum | reverse complement strand
TTCATATGGAATTAATAAATTCAGTGGTTTTTCTAAATTTGATTTTAAACCATTAAATAAACCAAATATTAATATATATCTTATATTTGTATACCCAATGAAAGATATATATTAATAATAACCTAGAAAGGATTCAGAAAAAAATATATAATACAAATTTGATTATACTCGAAATGCAATCTGGAGTGCAGAAAAGTGATTGCAGATCAATTATTTCTATTCAAACTTGTCAACAATATAATCGATTGCCCTATACTTACAAGTTATTTAGAATATCTTGTGTCTAAGAGGACAAGACTTCACACTACATTCAATTTTCCGATGTCCAGGACAAATTCAAGAAAGATTTTTATTTATTATTATTTTTTCTTTAACTTTTTTTACCTTTTTTGTTATTATTTAATATATTTACATATTTTATTTTCAGTTTCTAAATTGCTAACATTTCTTAACTATTAAATTAATTTTATTCTATTACTGGGTTATTTTAATGTGTACACTTGATTAATAACTTATATAACATTATTTTTTGGTATGTGTATTTTTTGTACATACCTACTCCCCCTCGGGAGAAATCCAGATTTGTGTATGTACAAAAAATACACATACCAAAAAATAATGTTGTGTAATAAGATCTGGTCAAAATATAAGTATAAATAAATTGCAGAATCATCTGCAGGCGATTACTAGTACTTAATTTAACTCGGAAGAGTCTTAAATACATAAAAATAAAGTAATATGCTAATTAAAAATACTTAACTTCAATATCAATACATAGATGGTGCTCCAACACGCTAGTGAATGCTTTCTCATTTAATAGGATATATACAGGAATAAAAATGATGCCAATGTCGATATTCGCTAATAAGCGGAATGGGGAATGTTGTTAAAAACGTAAAGTGGCCACTCAACCCAGCCAATGACAGGTCGTAAGCCCTGTAAACGCTCGAATATCGATAATCCTGAATTTGAAAAAATTCTACCTCATCTCTGTAGGAATATTGATAAAAAATAAATAACTTATATAGCCGTGAAAAAGGATTATTAACGGTTTTTACAATTTAAGTTAAAATGTATCCTAATTTTCAATGTACCGGAATAATAAGATGGGAAGGAACAAGTAAACCCACATTAGAGCCATAAATGAAAGCATAAAAAGCCTTACTAAGAGAAGCCAACAAAAAGCCTTACCAATACTCCAGTACTAGACGTAAGACATAAATACCATTTTAAGACATTTCCATCAAAATCCTGGGAGACATAATGACGGACAGAAAATTTACAATACTAGGCAAAGACAAAAAACAATACTTCTGCTCCCAAAGAAAAAAACAAATTTCGGAAAAGAAAGGATTATACTTTTCTGGCCCCTAAGCCATACAACTTTTTAAGCAAGAACATATTGGTGAACAAAATTAAAAACAATATTTTCAAAGCTCGAGTCCATAAATGGGTTAGTAAAAAGACTAGACAGGAAGCTGAGGAATATGTTTCATTTAAAAGAAAATAATTTTAGTTTCTTGAAAATCCTTTCTGGTTTTATTGATGTAGGTATGTTTGAATTTTTTTGATTTCTTTGGAATTTTTACACAAAAATTGATAGGAAAGTACGTACATTTAAATAAATAATACACTAACACCCCGGAGCGTGCCTGTGGGCCAGTGGAGTGGCTACACCAATATATATATTTTTAAAATATGGAATTTACCTATTGTATAAACATTTTAATTTGTAAACTATGTATTTGTACTTTATATTGGATTAAATAAATACATAAATTTTCTTTATGAATTAATTGTAAAAACTGTTGTTTTTTTCCCAAATAAATAAATACGTTTTAAACGTATTATGAGTGCTATGATTTTTAAGATTTTGCGTTTCTGAAATTACTCCGCGAGTGACGTCTCAATTTATCAACAATATTTTGAGTTTGTCCAAATTTTTGTAGACAAGGACTGGATTCAACTCCCTGGGGAGCTGTTTATATTAACATATTACAACAGAGATGAAGACATTGATTGGACAAACTCAAAATATTGTTGATAAATTACCTGGTCCATGAAGAAGTATAGAAATTGAAAAAATAACATTTTCAGGCGTTGCCTAGTATGTAGGTGAAATAATTCAATTATATGAATCTCACCTGCATAAATAAAGGTTTCAGCTCTTTAACTTCACAAACATCAACAGGTGAAAGAATTGAAGGAATATAGATGTTCAAATATAGGCAGAATGGTGAATGTTACACAGTGTGTAAAGTGGCCACTTAAACCAGCCATTGACAGGTCATAAGCCCTGTAGATGCCTAGACTTCTATATTACCTTTTCTTAAATGTTCGTCATCTCTGTTGTAATATGTTAATATAAACAGCTCCCCAGGGAGTTGAATCCAGTCCTTGTCTACAAAAATTTGGACAAACTCAAAATATTGTTAAACAAATAATGAATAAAAAAAAAGTGAAAATAAATTAAACTAGGAGGCAACAGTTGGCTATGGCAGAACAGTTACATGAACTATTAAAGAAATAAAAAAATATGACAAATTTATTTTGAAATAACATTTGAAGGAATTTAAAAATGTTGGCTTGAATAAATAATTAAGAGGTATTTTTTTTTTGGAATAATAAAACGTTATCTAAAAAATTTTTGTCAAAAAAATTTAAATGACAGATCGGACTTCAAAAATATGAATACCATCAAAACTCTTTATTGCTCACTAGTTCGACCCCACCTAGAATACGCTTCTCCTATTTGGTCTCCATTCTACAGGACTCATATTGCCCATATCAAGTCTGTCCAACACCGTTTTTTAAGAAAAGTGGCATGGTTGCTCGGATTACAAAGGGGTAATTATTCTTATTTTGAAATAGAGCAATCTCTCAATCTATCTTCATTGGAGAGACTTCGAACTGAGATGGACCTTATATGCATTTTCAAAATACTTAATGTTTTAAGTGGTGTCCCATCTCTGTTGCAATCAATTTCTTTTCATGTTCCCAACCGTGTCGCCAGAAGTCAAAATCTGCTATTTATAAAATCTTCTAAGAGCAACTTTGGTTTTTATGCCCCAATGTTCAGAATGTGTATATTAATCAATTCATCACGCGACTTGGAATTTTTTGGGATAGATCTTCCGGCTTTTCATAGATCTCTTCGCGACTAAACAGTGTGGGATGAAGTTGGATTGGCATGGTTTGGCTCAAAGTTTTAGGTCTTTCGTTTTTTTAAAAATATTGTATAATACGAGTATTATTGTTTTGCCCTTGTTTATCTTTGCTAAATAGCTTTATGTTCTTTTTGTTCAGTTTCTTGCATTTATGTTTCTTCATGTAAGTGTTTTAATTGGCTTTGGCCGTATATATATAATAAATAAATAAATAAATATGACGCATTATTTTTTAAATTTGACCGCCACGTCAGAAGTAGATTGCACACGTGCAAGATAGTAAAAAGGTCAACACAATATTTAAAATATTAAACTCATGTGTAAAACCTTTTGATTAATAGATTAAGCTAAAAGAGATTAAATTACTGAGATAGCAATTTGCCTCGGGTAAGCAGATAAAGTTTGTACCGGATGAAAGCAAACACAAAATTGACCTTTTTAGCATTATTCATGTGCAACTGATGGGCATGCACGGCCTCTGACTGAAGGAATAATAAAGTAGATGTTTTTTTTCTTAAGCCTTAATATTTTGTATTGGATTTTTCTTATTTATTTAACATTTCAGTTACTTCGTTAGGCCTTAAATAAATCTTACATCAGTAAAATAACGCAATAAGCAGTTGTAGTATTAGCAATATGTTTTTTATTTATTAAAATAAATGTATTTTTAATGAACTATTATACTCATGCCTCCTGGTAAGGCGGATTAAAAAAAACTAACTCAATGTTTGCTTTGTATTCAAATAAAATAAGTGCGCGTTTACGGGTTAATTATGTAGTTTATGCTACTTGTTCTAACAAAACATTTAACCCTCTCCCACTTTATAAATGAACCATCGCCCACAATATCCTTCAAAAGCATCATTTACGTACGAAGTTGATCGTAGTTAAGTTCAGAATCAGTTTCACTTAATTAAGTTATCTACCCTTAATAGAAATGCAGCCCTTAAGCGGGGGATTAATTCCGTTCCTAGATCCGCTCAATACCTCGGAAGGGTAGTAAAACAAAACAACTGTTCACCCCTACACGTACATTAAACATGAAGTACAAAATACTAGTAAACTGTCGGCAAACGCGGAATATAAAATAATTAATTGTGAATTTAATGAATACTTCGGGTTTAACTTTCGTGTTTTATTTTTATTTTTGGGAAACGATATGCATTTATGTATTATCTTAATACGCCCAGAGGGCTTTTACATGACAGTTGTTTAATTAAAATGTAAACATTTTATGGTATAACAAATGGTATGAAGGTACTTATCTATACAGGTTTACGTGCGGTTTTTCGCAAAATTTTATAATTTACGTCCTCAAGGTTAATTTTTATTTTTTAAATTTATTTATTGGGGATATCAACAGTAAAACATATAACAAAAATACAACAAATAAAATATACAGAGAATAAAACCAATGACAGATGTCCACAGAAATACATTAAATACACGTACAATACATACTAGTGTGTTTGTGTGAGTGTAAGTGAGTGAGAGGGTGGGTGTTATATTAGAATGAGGGTGGACATGTGTGTAAATATTGCACAAGTGTCAAGTGTCAAAAATATAAATATATTGGAAACATTAAGAATTAGAGATAAAATATAATAAAATAAAATAAAATAAGATAAAATAAGACTTTATTATTGAAACTAAGTATAAGACAAAAAAGTATGTTTTAAGACGCGCCTTTTTAATGTTATTTTTTTACAATCAAATGGATCAATAAGGGGAAAGTTCAAATTATATTCACTAACAAAACGTATAAGTGGAGAGTTCTGGGCAAAGTTCGTACGAACTGCTGGCAGATGAAATAGAGAGCTCGACGTGTGACGGGTGCGGTAGCTGGGAACATTTAATGATAACTCCGACAAAAGAGCTGGACTATCAAGACGTCCACTAAGTATGTCATGAAGCACCCCCATGTCCAACAATAGACGGCGATCTTCTAAAGTAAGCATATAAATAATAACATCTTCAATTTGTTGACTAGAAAAAAAAGTAAGAAGCATAAATGTGTTTTCCATCAATTTCCCAGGGTTGCATTCGACTAAAATGCATTTATTAAAAAATTCGGAGAATGTTGTTTTTTTGTGTATTAAAACAGTTTGTATTGATTAATTTTTTTACAATTTTTTAATTTCTACAAATGTTATTAACTTATTTATTTATTTATTTTGTTCATTAACGCCCAAAAGGCATTTACAAAAATTAAAAATGAAATACATGCTAACATACTAAGTAATAAACACAGAATATATAGAAAAAAATATGTGGAATTAGTTAAAAGGATATAATAAAAAGTTTTACAAAGTAAAAAAAAACAAAACAATAATAACAAAGGTATTCAAGAAAAAACAGTAAGCATATAAACGAAAAATGCAAAGATATAAGCTTATGAAATAAATTCTGTAAAGCAAACAATAAATAAAGTGTTACGGTAAGCAAGAAAGACATTTTTAAGTTAAATTAATAAGCAAGCAAGCATATATTATCACGAAAAAATAAGAAATAAAAATATGTATCTATGAAATACGTATTTGCCAATACTACAATGCAATTTGATATAATAGTAAAAAATAAAAAACAAGTATAAGGTTATAAAAATAAACAAGTAAGTATCTTTTTAATTTATGGAATTGAATTGTCAATAATAGTTTGACAAGCAGCTACAAATAAACTAGATATTGTGGACTTAAAAGATAGTAAAGAATTGGACAGAATGTCTGCAGCCGTTCCATAAGTGTTACCTAACCTATGCAGTCTCGGTATCAATGAATTGTTTTGTTGGTTGGAAGAAGTACTGGAGCAATGAAACAATAAAGTACACCTAGTGTTGACAGCAGGTACTCTAAAATTAATCAATTCAAGTATTTTTGGTGCGTCAAAAAGAGAGCTCACAATTTTATACAGTACGATGAGATCATTTAAAATGGGTTTTTAGTAATGCTTAAATAATTTAAACTGACATTTGATACGTTTTTCAAAAACGGATTCTTACACAGAATGCACCACTGTTGGTAAAGCTAGAGTTTCCTAGGACAGCGGTGCCCGTATCTTAACGGCCGTAGTAAACGGTGATGCGGTGGACAGCCGACGTAACAGTGACTAGATAGTGGTTTCCTAGGTTACGTGTTCCTAGTGGTGTTAATAACACCGCTTTCTTATGAAACCACATTCTAGTCACCACTACGACGGCTGTCCACCGCATCACTGTTCACTACGGCCGTTAAGATACGGGCACCGCTGTCCTAGGAAACCCTAGCTTAAGTAGAATAGAGTTTAACATTTGAAAAAAAAATCTAAATTTGAAAATAATTTATCTACAGTTTTGGAATTCAACCATTAACAAGTATGTACGTGTTTGAAAATGAATTATTTTAACTTTTGGACTATCATAACCTAGGTACTTACTTACCAATGAAAAGTTACACCATCTTTTTTGCGTTTATCCGAACGGTTTTTACACGCTTTTACAACACAACTAAGCATTTTGTTTACGAATTAAATGTCAAGTTCACATCGAAACCCGTCTGGTGGTTAAAAAACGACTAAATACACGTAGGGGAGGACTAAACGTTTGGGCATGAGTTAAGTGTCATAATTTTAGAGGGTTTCGGGTGCATCTTTGTGTAGTTATAGGTAGAAAGTTTTAATTAAGAACTCTGAACCTGTTTCTATGGTGACATAAAAGCATTATGAAGTAAAGTTTTGTAAATATACTCAATAATGTTTAATCTTACAACGACACTCGGTATGACCTTTCTTCATACAAATGTATTCCCGTATTTTCTCTCTGGATTATGACACTAGAGCAGTGTTTTTTTTTTAGTTTAACACTATTGATATTTACTATTGGCGTGTCTCTATTGTTTCGTTATTACAAAAAAATATTTAATATCGGAACCATACCCAGTTTTATCTGCTGTCTTCGGGCGCAGGGTAGACAAACTATTTTTTTAAAACGCAAAACGTACCGGTATAGAAAAATTTATAACCTCACTGGGGTTATCCGTGTTGAGGATACTTAATAATATACTTTTTTAAAAAAAATTACGTTTCAGAATAAACAAAGAAGACTTAATAAACAGAGACAATTATTAACAAAATGTGCAGACAGTTTTAAACACTACGTATTTATGTTTACAGTAATTTATGTAAATCTTTGTTATTTATATTACAAAACGTACAATAAAAGAAAAAAAACATAACATCAACCATATATTTAATTCACATCAACGCCCGAAAGGTTTTTACAAGTTTAATTGCTTTGAAAAATATATCAAAAGAAAATACATCATGTAAGGAATAAAATGTAGCATTTAGTATATTTGAATACATATTCTTACATATGACGAGTAAGAATATAAAGTTGACATGATAAACATAAATATTTTAAAACATTTAAGTTAATCAATAGACCCAGAGAGAAAAACATTTTTTTTAGATACGTCAATGATAAATAAATAAAAGTTTTGCTACACTAATACACAATTGTAGGCGGGTAGAAAATAAAATTATAAACACATTATGTTCATGCGTTAAAATGTTTAATAGCTGTGAAAAAGAGGTAAGCAAAACTTATAAATATAATTTAAAAAAAAATATATTAGATTTACGTATTTAAAGAAAATAATCAACAAAAGCAAGATAATTTTTTGCTTCAAACACAAAACAAACAAATAGCAAAAGATAAAACTATCGTTTAAAAATAAGAATGCGTATTACAGACTTTTGTGAAAATAAGGTTGAAGCAATTTTACAAAAATTGATCGTAACATTAAAAATTCTTTGCTTAGAAAAAGATGACAAGTTTGAAAGGATAAGTAAAATAATATACATAATCTCTTTAGTTAGAAAATAAAGTTGAAATTTGATGAATCTAAGAAATTTATTTTCATCTTTTTCTAAAATCATTACAAAGACATTGTAAAAAAGTGCCAA
Source organism: Micrasema longulum (assembly GCF_059751315.1). Lineage (NCBI taxonomy): Eukaryota > Metazoa > Arthropoda > Insecta > Trichoptera > Brachycentridae > Micrasema > Micrasema longulum. The sequence continues at coordinate 291,892 of NW_028277486.1, read as the reverse complement.
TATTGCTAAGTTTTTTCTGAGTTTCACCTAACTAAGGCATTTGTACATTTTATTTTAGTGTAAACCATGATATACTTGTTCATGTTAATATGAGCTCTATAGACGTTTGTAAATAATAATAATTTAAAAAAATCTATTCTGAGTTCAACAAAATCCTTGCTTAATCTTTTATTACGTATTTGACGCTATACTATTTATTTTCTGTGTGATTAGGGGGATAAAAAAATTATGTGAAATGGAACTAGAATCATGGACGAGTGATTTTGGCACGATTGCTTCTCTTAGGAAAAAATCCTTATAAAAGGAATCCAGTGAAGATAACTCCGCCATGTGGAGTAGTGGTTGGCGCGATGGCCTACCTGTGAAGGTTTAATTTACTAATTGTATTGTACAATTGTAATTTATTGACGTTTTTATGTGATTCAATGATTTTTTTGTAAAGTATATACTAAACTAAACTACTATTCTTGAAATTTCGCAGCTATACAAGATACTCCACGCATGGTATATGACCAGATACCTCAATCAAATTAAAGAAGGTACATTACATGGCAAGTTGAAAAGAACTGCTAAGGGTCTGGAAAGGAATGAATAGAGAGGACTAAAGAAGATGCAGAAAACGAAATGCTTGCTGCAAACCAATCTCAGAGATTAAAGAATAAAAAAGAAGTAACATCAAAAAAGGTGGTGTTAAAACTTATATTATTAGAAATCAAACACTGATTTGAGCCTAATAAACATTTTATTTTATTTTTATTTTTACAAATATACTAACAAAAATTTAATTAATGCTTACTTTGTTATATTTTTTTCAACATTCAAATAAAAATACCTAAATTCCCCATTACCTATTTAACACTTAGCCTTGCCCTTAACTATTGGGTTTTCACTCGATTATGATTAATGTACACGCTATAGTTCAAAAGATTATTTTTATTTTATACTTAAGTACCTTGAATTATATAACGATACAAGGACATTCAATCCATCTAATCTTCACATTCGTTTGAAAATGCCCTAACAAGGCGAAACAATTGTCACGAAATGGTTGTTTTTGTATTTTTTTAAATTTGTAAAAATAAAACTAAAATAAAGTGTTCAGTAGACTCAAATTAGTGTTTGATTGCTAATATTTTAAGTTTAAATATGAAGTTCTACAAAATAAACACTAAATCAATCAACGAGGTCGAGTTATATAGTGTAAAAAGTGGTTATGTAAACCAACCAAAGACAGTTTTAAAACGTGACATTCTCGTTATTCTCATCAGGAATGATTAGAAATATCTAGGGATTTTGTTTTATTACACGTTGAAATACATAGGTATTTTGTTGTATGATACATTAAAATACGAATATGTTTTGTTTTAAGATACCTTGAAATATACAGGTATTTTGTTTTATGACACCTTGAAATATGTGGGTATTTTGTTTTATGAGACGTTGAAATTTGTGGATATTTTGTTTTTGCAAAATAAACAAACAATGAAGGTTAGAAGAGAGGTCATGCCATATATTACTTGGTCTTCCTTCTACATCTATCAACATTCGTATTGCGGATCCTTTTAGCCGTTCTTTTGCTCTCCATTCACTTTATATATCTTAGCAAACTCATTATTCCATTTCTGGATTTGAAATATCGCTGGATCGAAATCATAAAATACCACCAATATGAATAATAAACATCAATTGATATTATGTAAAAATATATTTCCTAAATTACGAATCATGTATAAAAATATTCGTTCATCAAACTCTGATTTGAAATGCCATCTAAATTTTACAATCAAGCATAACTGACCAGTACGTTTTTATGTATATATCGTCGGTTATAATGTCTTAGATTGAATCAAACTGTTTGTAAGATCAAAATCAAATCTATGAAATTTCCTACAATAATCGCAAATCCGGAGCAAAATGGACAGTGTAGAATATCAAATCTAAGTTTGCGATACTGTATTATAACTTGATGCTGAGAGATATTTGAGAACATGGTTATCAAAGTAAGAAATTGAAATACAGACGAACACTAATGCATTTGTTGTAGAAAGTTCAGTTTAATAGACGTAAACAAAAAAAAGGGAATTGAGAATTAAACATAAATTAGCAGGCAACAGTCGGCTATCGTTGACTGTTACGTGCTAGAAAAACTCAATGCATGACATCTGCAGATATAATTTATTGAATGAAAATTGCCTCTAGTACAATCGACTGAATTAATGTTCCTTTAAAAGTTTTTAGAAAAAACCCTCTTCTGCATACTCCTGTTTATATCCAACTTAATATACACTTTAAGGGTGTCAATATTGAGAGATTGACACATTTCAGGTTCTTGGGCAGTATCATCACCCCGATACTGAGATAGAATGCAGAATAAAATTGGCCCGAACAGCATTGAACAAAACGAAAAGTCTTCTTTGTGACGATGATATAAACCATAAGCTGAGACAACGAATTGTCAAATGTTATAAATGGTTTGTCTTACTGTACGGTGCAGAGGCGTGGACTCTTAAAGTTAATGTTTTAAACCGCCTTGAAGAATTTGAAATGTGTATTTGTGTATCCACCGTAGAATGTTAAGAATATCATGGACCGATATGATAACCAACAATGAAGTATAACGCAGAGCCAATACCTTAGAATACCAATACCAATTCAAAAGAAAATACCTTATAATCTTTTAGAGAATATTTTCTTTTCTCTTTTTGTGTTAAACAAACATACTATAATTGTCTATTTATTGTAGAAGTAAAAATTCATAAACATTTCTTGTATACCCACGAACAAGTCATGTCTTTGTGGGATTTTTTTGTTTACTATTTTCTCGTTAATATGCATTTGTTGCTATGTAATTTTCTTTTATTTTTTTAATACTTTTTACCTCTTATGTATATTGTAAAAAAAACAAAAATAATAAAATGAAATAAAAATAATTGTGAATAGAGAACTAATCTCCACCGTAAAGATCAGTATGATATCGTATTTTGGCCACGTGTTAAGGGGTGATAAATGTGCCATACTTCAGCTTGTCATGAAGAGGGAAATCGAAGGACGTAGAGTTTTTGGAAGAAAACAGCTTTTCTGGCTTCGAAACATCGGATCATGGACCAGGATTAGAACTGCGGAGTATATGTTTTGCACTGCTCGGGATAGGGAAGCTTTCTCCTAAGTGGTCGTCAACGTCTGGGGGACCCGACATGACACGTGAAGAAGGAGTGTCTTTCAAATAATTTGTGGCTTTTAAAATTCCATTTATATTTAGTTTACTGCTTATTTTAGGTTGGAGAATATATTTCAACTTTGTTGCTACCTGTAAAAACGTGCAATTGGATTGTTTCTTATGTTTTTTTTTTTTAATGTAAAGTAATTGAAGCCGTTGTTGTATAAATATTTAAATAAAAATAAAACATTTCCATGTACTTGTACTCGTATTTGATTTGGCCCCTGAGTTCTGCCATTGTCCGAGACCATCAGCTATACGGATTTGTACCCCCTTCCCCTACGTATGTTCTCGATGATACCAATCAAATTTTCTACCGTTTGTTTACCCAATTATATTTCTAGTCTTTTGAGAGTCAATTGTGGGCATTCATGCAAAACTAGACAAAAAAGTTTTGCATTGAAAGCTGATGCTGCATATATCATATTTATAGGAGTATTCTTCTGTGAAAGAGCTGAAAACAAAAAAAGGAATTGTGATTCTATATTGAAGTCGTAGACCTTAAAAACTCTTTAAAACGAGATGAATTAATAAACCATACCGTTATTCAAGTGCTTCAAAAGTTTTTCGCACATTTTTTTAATTTAAAAAGAAAAAAATTGCTTATTTTGAACTTCGGTACAATATGTGTAAAACAATGTGCATTATATCTAGGAAAAAAAAACATCGAAATGTATTGCCGATCGCATTCAATACATAAAAGACAAACAGTTAGTAAAATGGGTATTATTATCATAATTCAGAATTTCCCTTTCCGTACCCAGTTGTGCATAAGGCACTGTATTTATACACCGAATGCAACGTTTTTGGATTACCAGTTGCATGAATAAAATGTTATTAGTCAGATTAACTTGAAACAGTTTAAAATTATTGTATGGGCACTTGCAACGAAGAGGGAAATTGTTTTTGAGAAGGTAAAATAGAAGTTGGGGCATTTACAGGGCTTATGTGACCTGCATCCACATTTCCTCACCTTTTCCATCTATTGAAACCTGTGAAATAAAAGAGCTGAAACCTTTTTTGATGTGGGTGAGATTTATCTGACTGAATTATTTCACCTACTAAACACCACCTGAAAACATTTTTGGTTTTTTATATTTATTTTTATTCCAGTAGTTAAATGAACAGTATTTTAAGTACGCTCTTATATTTGTAGATCGTGCTGGATTCTACTCCCTAGGAAGTTGCAACGGGGAGGAAAAACATTCATTTTAAAGGGAACGTGAAAAGCTCATGGCCAATAATTAGCTGGTTTAAGTGATTACATTACACACTGTAATATGAACTATTTTTCGTTGTTTGAGCATCCATAATTATTATATTTTGTGTAAAAAATATACATGTTCAAACATAGGCAGCAAAGTAAAATTCATGTAGTTCGTAAAGTGATAATTCAAAGTAGCCAATGACAGAAAAATTGTGAGCCCCGATTTCCATATTCCCTTCTTATGAACATTTTCCCTCTCTGTTGCAATGGATTTCAATTTTAATAAGTCGTTAGGGAGTGAAATCTAGTCTTGTCTACAAACATACAGTTAAAATCTCCAAAATTCTCCAATCGTCAGACTTCACAGGCTCGAAAACGAGTATGGAGTAATTGATATGTTTTTTAATTTAAAAAAAAAAGGATTTACCTGCTAAATCTCTATTTAGAGGCTTATCAGCAGGTAAAAAAGAGGGGACATGGAAGGAAGTTTCGAAAAATACACCACAACACCCTGACTAATTCAGAAAAAAATATTTCTTGATTTTTTTTCTTGCAACTGACGGGAATTGAACCCACGATGCCAGTTTCACAATTAACCGCCTAACCAACTGCGCCACGGCGCCTGTCAAACGTTTTATTTTCCTTCGTCTGTTTTTAGAGTTGAAATTTTCTACGGCGATAAAATCAAAATTACTTACAATATGACTTTTTTATTTTGCTCACTTAAATAATACCTACTGTAAACATATTTTTTTACCTTTTGTATTTAAAACAAATTCACCTACCTATTTTAATGCAGTATTTTATCTTACAAATATTCATAAAGATTCAATACTTAAAAATATACGGTTGTTTATAAAATAAGTCCCTCCTTCCTACAATTAACTTAAAATACCATAAATCTCTGAAATTTTAATTTTATATCTACCATGTTAAATTGTTTTGGGCGTATGTAGAGTAAAACGAAAAAATAACTAGATTTACGAAATAAGGAATTTTAATGAATATTTGAAAAAAGAAAAACTTTGTTATCTTTAATTTGGTGCGACGTTCTCATCAACTTTTCAATTGAAATCATAAGATCTGTCAAACAAACCAAGTCCAATATTCTGCCATTTTCACTCAGAAACAACTGCTAGAATTTAGTTGATTTAGTTTGCGTCGGAGACTAAAAGAAAAGGATTATGTAGAGGAGATAATGGAACTGAAAAAATGCTTTCACAGTATCAAGTTTGTTGGCTCGTCTGAAGACAAAGGTTGGGTTTATTCAAAAGAAAAGAGATTTTGTCATTCAAAATGACTGTTATTTCCATAAAATAATATAGTCTCTGTGATTTGAATATCTCGCCTCCCTTCGCAAAATGTTTCACACCAGATTTATGAAAATAAGAAAATGCGAACCTGCATACATACATACATACATACACAATGTGTAGCATCACTTACATCCCTTATCTGTTACATTTCCAAACTCCTCAATATAAACACTATTAATATTCCCATTCCCTTTCTCTCTTCGTAGTATAGTGTTAATTTTTTTATTTTGTCAATCTTTGTTTTTAATTTTGTATAAAATCGTAAGATTCAATAAGATTCCGGGATGAGGTTGTCAATTTTTTTTACGTTCTAGATTAGCAATTAGCAAAATTTGACAAATCTTCTTTCCTTCCATACCTTTACTTTTATTTTCTTTTTATATATCTTGATATTTTTACGTTTTTTTCATTATGTATTTTTGTATTATTTAATTTAGTACTTAATCGTATTTGGAATATTATTTATAACTTCTACTTCTAATTACAGTGTAGAGTGAGTTTATAGAAACCTTTTCTCAAGTATCATTTCAATTATGTTTTTATATATATTATTTTTCTCTTGATTTCAATGATTTCTTTTTTAAATACTACTATATTTTACTATTATACATTTATTTTATTGATTTCAATGAAACTGTAATTTTGTATATTTGATTATGTATGTTTATAAAATTATATAATTAATGACTTAAATTTTAATATTTATATCCGATTACCTTTTTTAAATTGTGTTCTTTGGAATTTTATTATTAATTACTTATACCTTTTTTTTTAGATTGTTATTATATTGCATCATTTGTAATTTTACTACGTATTTTTTATTGTTAATAATTATGGCTTGACACAGGCACAGCCCAAAAAGCCTTAATAAGTTCATTAATATTTAAACAAGTGTAATTTTAAATGAATAAATAAATATGTCCATGTACTTGTAATTTTCTCAAACTGAACGGTTTGGGTAGGTAGGAAGAAATTGCCTTAAAGCAATATGCCTGCCCTTGTATGATTATAAATTGTATACGTATATTAAGTGTTAAACAAAAAATATAAAAAATAACAAAACGTTGCGAACAAAAAAGTTGAGCAACAATATTTTGTGTTTGTTCAAATTTTTGTAGACAAGGACTGGATTCAACTCCCAACTGACCGGTCCTGTAGAAGCCCTGTAGATGCCTAGACTTCTATATTACCTTTTATAAAATGTTCTTCATCTCTGTTGTAATATTTTGATATTAACAGCCCCCCAGGGATCTGAATCCAGTCCTTGTTTACAAACATTTCGATAAACTCAAAATATTGTTGATAAATCCACCTGGTACATGAAGAAGTAAAGAAATTTAAAAAATAAGATTTTTAGGCGTTGCCTAGTATGCAGGTGAAATAATTCAATTAGATGAATCTCACCCGCATAAATAAAAGTCTCTGCTCTGTAACTTCACAAACATCAACAAACAAAAAAATTAAAGGAATATAGATGTTCAAATATGGGCAGAATGGTGAATGTTACACAGTTGTAGAGTGGCCACTTTAACCAGCCAATGACAGGTTATAAGACCTGTAGATGCCTAAACTTCTATATTACCTTTTATAAAATGTTCTTTATCTCTGTTGTAACATGTTAAAAAAGTTAAGCATTTAAACAATTATTTATTAAGAATTTTTTTTATTATTGTTTATTAAGAGATATTAAGAAAGTTCTTGGGGCATGTAATGATAGGCGAAAAATCATCTAAGGGTTTGAGGAAGACGCAGTGCAGGTAGAAAGCGCATGTCTTGGTTAAAGAACTTCTTGACTGGTTCCATTGCAAAACGTAGTCGTTTGAACTACGGCAGCTGCCAAAAAATGAGAATTGCCGAGAATGAGTGGGTATTGTATTGGTAAACTTAATGCAGCGTATTTCAATTATCTGTTACATTAAGGATAGGTGATCAGTCTTAGGCTTCAGGTGCTAGTCCAGGAACAATAAAATCTAACAGTTTTAACAATAATTAAAATCAACACTTCACGTTCATCCTGCCAGAAATTGAACCCAAGACCCGGAAGAATGGTAGACGAATGGGCCAACTACTGCACAACTAGGGGATTTCCAATCGATTTCTTTATTCAGGATTTTTACCTGAGAGCAATAATATAGTGAAAAACAGTATACCAGAGTTCTGGTTCTATTTTACATAGAACAGTATTCTTTATCTGCCTGGACACAGAATATAATATAGAACACACTATAATTGAAATAAAACAATATTTATAAATCGAATATTCCTACTTTATTTTGACAACACTTACCTCCTTCCTAGTTTAAAGTTTTTTTTTAAATCGGCTTTTATAATTTACTAACGTATATTTAAAAAAAAAAAAAAACTTTTAATTTCTTTTACGGTGCATTCTAATTTGTATTGTTAATAGATCAAGAAAATGTTTTTATAAATATATCTTTAAGTAGCAATAAACTTGCTTTGTGCCATTGTTTAAAAATTGCAGTGTTCTTTTCCAAAGTTGACTATTTCCAAAATATGTCAAATCTAAGTTTATTTTATTTATTTTTTATGGGTGTAGCTAATTTATACAAAATGTATAACAAAGTTAAAAGATATTGTAGAACATAGTAAAGGGAAAGCAAAGTTAACATGGATATGCTTGAGCATAATTAAGGTTAAACACCATAAATATAAAGATTATCAGATTTGTAAAAAAACAGTGAAACATCGTTAGGAAATTAATAAAACATAAGATACACATTAATTTTGTAATTTGTACATACAAATTACGACGAATCCATAACATAATTAATATATATGTTGCATATGTTAGCATACATAAAGTAAATTTTAAAGAATAATATAAACAGGTTGAATTTTAATTGAATCAAATCAAATGAATTTGCGGAAGCAAAACATTTTGGAATATTAAATTTTCGCCAAAGCGTACTAATATTTGATGTATTTGTAGTTTAAAAGTTACTTACATTTTTAAAAACCCACAAAACTTACTTTTTCCAGATATCAGTCAGTTTTCTGGATAAATTGTATAAATATCCTAGTCATATTTTCTTAACTGTATCTACATCTTATTTTACTACGAGTATAAACGAGTTATAATAAAAAATATCGATTTTTGAAAGAAATTTAATTTGGAAATACTGAATTTTGGAAAAAAACCCTACTGTAACTGACGCGCTACCGGCAAGTTAAGCAGGTCCACCTCGTTCATTAGGCCGTCTCATCCGCTGGTTGTGAGACATTGATGATATTCCCCCAAAACTACAATTAAAACAGATTTAGCGTGTATATCTTTAAAATGACTTATTAATCCAGAAGAAAGCGCCGTGGTCAGGATTCGTAGAGTGAGAAGTTCAGTAGTCGAATCTAAAGGGCGGGCGAAGGTCTTGTAGAGTAATCGGTATCGGTGGAGGGTAGAGCGGAGAGATGATTCAAACACGAGTAGTAGAGTGAGACTGATTTCTTATGGGGCCTTGTGGCCTATTTATCCACAGAAATATGCACGGCCTACACCGGCCGGCCAATAGCGGGTGTGAGATAGCCGACCAATCCCGTCGCGAAAGGGATAGCGCGCTGTTTGCCCACTCTATCTGTCTCCCTCTCGCCACGTATAAGGACTACCCCGCCCTGCTACCCAAACGCATTAGGATATGGACCGTGAGAGAAGCAACGTGTTTTACATAGAAATATAACATATAATGATTTTTGAGCAGTTTATTTTTATTAGAGCGTTCTAATATTATCTATATCTAATTATATGTTTTGCAGTATAGCACAGCAACAAATAAAAGTTATTATTGAGCGGCAGTATTTCGCTAACTTATACCGAGATGGTCATTATAACTACGTATTAAATGGTCCTAGTAAGGGCCGCTAAGTTCCGATGACGTTCGTAACACCTACAATAATCAAAAATATTTTGAGTTTTTCCAAATTTTTGTAGACAAGGACTGGATTAAACTCCCCGGGGAGCTGTTTATATTAACATATTACAACAAAGATGAAGAACATTTAAGAGAAGGTAATTTAGAAGTCTAGGCAGAAGTCTAAGCAACCAGTCATTGACAGGTCATAAGCCCTGTAGATGCCTAGACTTCTATATTACCTTCTCTTAAATGTTCTTCATCTCTGTTGTAATATGTTAACCTACAATAATATTGTGATTTGCGTTAAAACTTTTATTTATGAAAATACATGAAACTTTACTAAACCATTTATACGTTGTTTTGATTAAACTGTATATTTACATTTTGGATCCTATTTTACTTAGTAGATAACTATAAGTAAATAAAATTGGAAAACGGAAAACAAGTGAAAAAATGTCCGCGACGCTACTGCGAAACCGTAACCTATCGTTTATTTTTTTATTAAAACACTTACCCTATTTGCCTATAGAATGCTTACATAGCACCTATTCTCCTCTACGATTGCGAATAAATGCCTTCCTTAGGGCGCAAAACAGCAAACTATTGAGTTTTGTGAATAAGTATCTTAGAAAAATACTGAGTATGCAATGGGATGACGCAGCAACCTCCGATGACAACTGTCATCATGCGGAGGCGATAGAGCTGGCTTGGTCATGTATTGCGGACACCACCCGAAAACCTCAACTACGCTTGCCTTTTTTAACAAGGTATTAGTTTCTCGTAGTTCTGGGCATCCACGACTGACAGTTCCTCGGCAGTACCCGTCTGAACAACAGGACGCCGACCAGACTTCGGAGGACACACGACAGTTTTTCGCAAAATTGGAGAGATTTCGTGGACACCATATGCTCCATCTACGGAGCAGACATGAATTAAATGTGTAAAGTAAATATCACAGCTAATAAAATATTTAAAATTACTAAAACAGGGATGTCAGAAGAATTACTTAAACACATTATTGATAAAAAACAGAATAGACAATTAAAGCTTGTAAAGTATATACATTAGTAGGCTGTGATGAAGAAAACTAAACGGCGGAACTGCCAAGACGAATAAGAATGAGTTGAGTAGCTTTTAGCAAACTTAGGCATATACTAGAAAATAAAGAGATTCCGATTTGTCTGAAAAGGAAAATTTACGAATCATGTATACTGCCAGTGAGAACAAATGCATTAGGTCCCCCAAAGAAATGTAGGAAAGCTCAAATGCACACAGTGATCCATGGAAAGATCCATGCTTGGTATAAGCCTAAGAAATAAAATAAGAAATAAGGAAATTAGGAACAGAACCAGAATATAGGATATCATGGATCGCGTAGAAGGACTGAAATGGCAATGGGCAGGACATGTTGCGAGACAAGACCCCACAAGATGAACCGCTAAAACTTTAAGATGGAGACCTTGGAAGAATAAACGAGGCGTCGGAAGACCTAAAAAAAGATAGTCCGACGACATAGCAGCTGTAGGGGGTAAACATTGGTTACAAGTAGCAACCGACCGAGAAAAATGGAAAAATATGGAAAAAACCTATATCCAGCAGTGGAGAACAGAATGCTGAAGAAGAAGAAAGAAGAAGAAGATGGTTTATCATTATTTATCACCGCATGTAAAAATATCTGCCTTAAAACCGGCTTTACCTAGTAAGACGGACTACGCACAATACAGAGATTTTTTTTTGCTACAAAAATGGATTAGATTATATGAATTGTTATGTTAATAAATAATGATAATTATTATAAATTATATATTATTACAAACACGTAGAAAAGAGTTTTTTTTGTGTAATTGTAATTTTTTGATTCCTTTAGTTTTTGATGAGTCTTTACTTAAATTCAAAGATAAAATTCTGCAGTAACTCCAAGACGAAAATAAGGTTACATTTGGGTAATTTTACAGAACTCTTTCAGAATATGAAATTTTACGGTTGACAGTGAATCCTGTTCTAATGTCAAAGGTCATACAGACAACATATTTTTTTTCATAATATTCTTTTCAATTTAAAATGCACGAAGCATCTTATTCATTTTAAATTCCTAATTACGAACAATGTAAAAAAGGTAGAGTAGTTTTGTTTTGGGTTGCTTTATGGGTTTTACGTTGGTAATAGTTTTTCTTTAGTAGAATCAGAGGATTAAATATTGAAATGAAGGCTTTGAGATCCTTTGTTTACGTCTGCAACCACTTTTATTAATTCAGAACATGAACTTTACTGAAATTTAGGACTTGTCAACTGTCGAAAATTCAAACGCGATAATAACATGAAAGAGATGTTTTTTTTTTTTAATTTGGTGATCTCCTATTTATTTATCCATTTAAAATTACACTCGTTTACATATTCATGAACTTATTAAGGCTTTTTAGGCTGTATTTGTGTTAAGCGATAATAATTACCAATTAAAAATACGTAGTAAAATGAATCAATTTATAATAACATGTGAAGAAATAGAATAAGCATAAAGAAAAACCAAGTATAAATATAAAATTCCAAAGAAGATATCATTAAAAATAATTATATGTAAATACTGAATGAAAATGTTGGAGTAAATACCTACATATTTCGCGAAGTTATTAATTTCTACCGTTTCTATTTACCCCGTCTCACGGAAAATTATTTCAAATCGATATCGAAAATCGAAAGAAAAAAGACTGTCACAACACTATTGCGATCTGTGAATCTTGTGAAGTACCGCAGGACCGATTTTGATGAAACTTTTGTGTGTGTTTGAGTGGGTCCCAGGATGGTTTAAATTTACAATTGAATGTAGTTATGCAGAAAGCAGCCAGTCTACAGTTTAAAAAAAATAATATTGATGGTAACGGGTGCATTAGGGTCAATTCTATGTTCTGATAAAAACAGCCAGACCGCTTTCATACAAAAATCTGTAAAAATCACCTTCTAAAAATAGTGTCGATCACAAAAACGGCATTTCTCAATTTCCGGAAAACACACACAGCACAAGAAAAATCTTACGCTACTTTAAAAATCATTAAAACTGGTCAAACACAAAATAAAATTCTTGATTGTAATATAAAAAAAAACGAATGTATTAATTGTTTATCATTTTTAAAAGTAAGTCATATAAAAATTTGACAATTTTGGTCTAGTTTAATATTCTAATAAGAAATAAAAAAAGACTCTGAACTTCCACATTGGACTAGGTAGGTGGCTGGTGATATTGCGCTATTTTTTTTATTTTGCTCTGGGCAACAGCAAATCACACAATGACGAAACGATAAGATTGAAATGTCAAACTCAATGCCAAATGTCACTTAGTATATAGTTCATCAATAATTCGAATATGGAAAAAACGTTTGCTGGACCTGCTAATAGCAGACAAGCAAACATTCGAACAGAACAACGTCTGTTGGGTTCGCCAGTTTATTATTAAAAGTGGAAGACCGTTCATTTCAATTTCTCAAATAAGAGAGCATGTCCTGTTTTAGTATGTCAATGAATTAAAGCGTCTCCCAGTAAGAGGAAAGTCCTTGTAGTAATTTAATTCTTGTTTCCAGCGCTCTACGAATCTTTTATTCATCTCCCGCTCAATAAACATTACATATTTCCTTTTATTTCTTCTGTTGACCGAAAGTTATAAGCCTCCCTTATTTGATTATTGCTTTTGGCAGAAGTATACTATTTTTCATCTCAGGAGAGAAACCCAACGTTGATACAATATTTTTTAATGGATTTTCATTTTATCGATAGCAGGGCAAATATTTTTAGGAAATAAAGAATATATGAAATTCCTGTGCTTTTAATCCAAAGGCCCAATGTTAGATTTAATTTTTGTTGTACCAACAAGGGCGATGCACATAGAGTGCTTTTAAATATTAAATAAGCGAATGTCAATGTTTAAGTGCCTGTTGGTGAACCCAAAAGGAGAGGTCGCCCAGTACCGGACACAGGAGGTTTTTTGGAAATAAACGAATAAGTTTTCAACACAAATTCGTTCATTAAAAAATATTCTTAATTATTTATCTTATAAACACAAATCTAGTTATGTATATTATGTCTCATTTTAAGGTTTACTTATTTTTTATTTTTTATATGGGAGTTGCATTATTTTTTTTTACCTTGATTAAAATAAACAAGATTTAAAAACATTTTTTAAAATATGATTTTTCTGTAATTGAGAGGGAAAATATTTTGAGAAGGGATTATGGAAGTCTAGGCATTTACAAAACTTACGATCTGTCATTGGCTGGTTTAAGTGACCAATTTACACATCGTGTAACATTCACCATTCTGCCTATGTTTAAAGATCTTCATTTCTTCAACTCTTTCATATGTTGACTTTTGTGAAGTAAAAGAGCTAAAACCTTTATCATATAGATGAGATTCATTCGGCTGAACCGATTTACCTACTAGACAACGCATGAAAACAATTTTCCAATTTTTACGCATCTTCTTATATCAGCTAGTTTAATCAACAATGTGTTGAGTATATCTAAATAGACAATGGATTTGCAAACATTTGGACTTACTAAAAATAGTGTTGATTTAATATTTTGTTTATTTTAAGAGATACGAAGTAGGTTGTCTCCACGAGAAATATTAAAATAGTGATATTCCTTCAAATGAAGGAGTAAAATTAAGAAAACAGAAATTCAAAAAATCCAGTAATAAAATATAGTACTCTAAGGCACACTATATATTTCACTATGGATGTCCGGTTTAAGGAGCCATCCGACGAGTAGGAAACACCTCCTAAACACACAATTTTTGAAATAAATAAAATATTTTTGCTACGCACACTTTACATACATGGTAATGATCAATTAATTTTTTTTCCAACATGTTAATCAGTTCATTATAACGCCAAACAAATTTCTAATATTAAAAAAAGCAAAAAGTGCTTTTTTCTATAAAATGTAGATTTATCATTGAACGTCAAAGGGATTAAAATAAAATAGTAACCTTGACATATATTTTTAGTTTTAGTTTTAGAATCAGGAAGATTTTGGTTCCCATATTTTTTATGAAACTTTCATTTGTAAGAAATAATAGCACTGTTTATTTACAATATCACAACCCTTTTAAGTAAACATGGAATTATTTACATATAAGTTGCGTAGATTCTCAGATGCTTGCTATGTGATAACAATAAAACAGGAAATATGTTTACTTTACACAGAAGTATATTTTCTTGGTGGATCTAAACTTCCACCCCATCCTTAACTCTACTTCAAAATGATAAACGCATATGTCTTTATATATTAAAAAATTAAGGATGAAAATAATGTTAGCAAACATTAGATTAAGATTATTTTATGTCACTGTCATGTCATTTCACTCAACTTTTAGACTGGATGGCTGCTCTAAGATAAAAATTCTCAATAAATAAATCTTGTATGGCTGTGAGACTTGGACTCTGAAGGTGAACACAATTAACAGGCTGGAGGCTTTTGAGATGTGTTTGCATCGCAAAATACTTAAGATATCCCGGACAGACCTGATAACGAACTCAGAAGTCTTAAGTCGAGATAAAACGACAGAGAACTCTTTACCACCATAAAAGTTCGTAAAATTTCGTATCTGGGGCAAATAATGCGTGAAAGAAAGCACCTCTTGCTTCATTTGATTTTGAAGGGCAAGATTGAAGGTCACAGAGGGGTTGAAAAAAGACAGATATCCTGGTTGCGTAATATACGAGACTGGACTGGCTTCAGGACTGTACAGCAAGTTTCCGGGCAGCACGGACAGGACAGAGAGACTTTCGACTTTCAAGTAATTGCCAATGTTGGGGATACCCGACAGGGCACTAAGAGAAGAAGAATAAAGAAATCTATTTGCGATAAGTCCGCTTCGTTGTGTGGTGGTTGGCGTATTTGTCTACAATTCTTGAAGTCCTGGGTTCAATTCCCGCAGAGTGGATGTCAAACATTGATTTCAATGGTTTTTCAGTCTGCCATATTCCATTATTCCTAGAATAGTACATCAAGCGTCAGACTGACCACTTTTCATGCATGTAGAAGATTATTGAAATACGCTGCATATGTTTGACAAATGCAGTGCTCTGTGCACCACTGGGTGGGTAGAGCGGAGTGATGGTGATGACGAATTCCTATATAGAGTATGTTGGTTAGATTAGGTTGCATAATTAATGAATTTTTATTTTGATTACGCCCTTTTTTTAAACATGGTGTAATGAGGAATTTCAGTCCTACGGGAAATTGGATACAAAAAACGTTTTCTTGGGCGCGGTAAAAATTGCAGCATTAAATTGTACTGCATAGTTTTTTGAAAATGTATGAAAAAGTTATAATAACTATTTGACGTCACTGGTTTATTTTAACCAACCAATATTATGAGAGCTGTGAAGGATATTCGGTTTGCTTACCGTAAACAAATCGATCGGGAGAACTGACAGAGAAGAACCTTTGACGTATCGCGCGGAGTTATTTCAGAAATACAAAACTTGGAAAATTCATGGTGCTGATAATACGGCCTACTGGTGTAATGGTCAGCGCGTTTGCCTACCATGCAAGATTCTCGACATGGTTGATATGAAATATTTATTTTAAAGAGTTTTCTTACACTAGAATATTTCATAGACCCGGCACTAGTTCCTGAAGCGCAAGACTAATCATCTTACCTTCATGTAACAAAAATGATCAAGATACGCTGCGATTGGAGTACCAATGCAGTGCCCTATGCAGCACTAGGTGCGGAAAAGAAATGATGATGATGATTATAAGATATACAAATTATTTTTTTGGCTTAGTTAAAGACTCTACTAACAAATAAAAAAATATAAAAAAACACTGAACTTTTTCATTATATTATTTTTTATTTTACATGGCACATACTTAAAAGTATACAATTTGTAGATATTAGTCGATACAATTTCACATGCATACCTATTTTCAATTAGATAATTAAATAAAACAGATAAAATTACATCTGTCTTTTTTTTTCTTCAATTTCTTATACAAAAACAAGTTGTACATTAGAGTGGGCCGATGATGTATCAGGTTTTTTTTTATTTTTTAGACATCAAAGTTAAAGGGGACTTAAAAGTTGCATTTTGGATCACGTTGAGCGTAAAAATTACAAAAAAAAATATTCCATTTACTTTTGGCTCTAAACCGAGGTTTGAAGTTTTTAACCGTCTGAACATTTTGTTAATTATCAGTAATGATAAAAAATAATTTGTTAGTAAAGATATTACGTATTCACAAAAAATGATATTTAAAATGTCAATTTATATCGAAAGGGATATAAAGAAGAGAACATGGTAAAATGTTTGACTATGAAGAAAAGGAAATAAAATAAAAAATAGTTGATACCTTCTTTCGAAACCTTCTAAACATATTTTTTTAATGTTAGTTTTGATTTTTTGATTGTATATTTAAAAAGTAGTAAAGTAAGTTTTAAACATTTTTATGGATAAAGCATTTTAATTTAAAATTCAATTTGCACTTACGAATACGGAATGAATAACCACAAAATCCAATGAATACGATGTCTGTCAACAATAAAACAAGGTAAATATAACAAAACCTGTGCGTTGGTTTAAAAATAACATACATATTATATGCACCAACATAATATATAAATAGGATAAATGATCATATAAGATTGATTTAATTCGATCGATAAAAATTAGGTGTTACAAACAGTTGGCCCACAATACGGGGATTTATAATTATATTAAAATATCTTTTCGCTATAAAACTCTAAAAATTTATGTAGGGATGGAAAAGAACGGAGAGGAAAAATAAGGCAAAGAAAATTCATTACCTATTTATTGATTTTATTTTATAAATTTATTGCATAAAATTAGTAAACATATTTAATAACAGGGAATCTAGATAAAACTAATTATTATAAAATGAAAACGGAGTGTGCTCTGTTTATGATAGTCTCCATCTAACATGGCTCATCCTGTTCTAAGCTGGAGATTTTTTATCTTTTAGAACATAAGTAGTCCTATACTAATGAAACAATAACATTAAAAAAAAACCAATACTACTAAATTATAAATGCCTAGCTAATCAAATGTAAGAAATTAAAAATCGTTATTATACAAATATAAAGTATTTACTACATGTGCCAAGAATACATGTTACTTAAACATAAATAATACTATGAAATATAATAAAAAACAAATATAAAGCAATGAAATACATAAATATAAAAATAATATGTGTATCAATTATATAAAGTACTACGTTTTTTTTATTTACTAATATTTTTCAAAAAAATGTCTTGCCACACTATTTATATGTGCAGTTATTTTTATTTTAAAATTTGTTTTACATTTTGAGTCTTTTATATTTGGCAATAAATCATTAAATATTTTTGGAGCAATTACGAGATATATTATGGTGGTTTTGATAAATTTACTAAATGTGGCTAAATTTCCAGTTATAAGTGTCCATAATACGGTTAACGGTAGTATTTAAAAAAAAAATTGTTCTACATTTAGGTATATGAATAAGTTGGGTATAACGCGTTTGCCTTTGTGGTACCTTGATATGAATACGGTTAACCAAATCAAGGTTTCTGCTTTATTGTCTCACAGCTAGGTAAAGAAGTGACGTCAGAACTGTGAAACTCAAAACAAAGGCCACCGGATTTCAAAAGATAAGACGGTTTGACACTTGAATCAAATGCACACAAATCCAAAACATCCCCTATATTTTTTATTTAATTTACAACTTATAATTCGAACATAGTCTTTGTAGAACTTAATTAAATTACGTGAAGTCATCTTCGGATCGCAAAACGTGATATTATGAACAAGCAGTACTAATAATATGATAAAACTTCGAACAATGAGACTCGGATCGGAATAAGGAACTTTCTTAGCGTTAATTACACGAGCAAATGATAAAAACAATAGCGCCGGAACTTTCTTGGGCAAAACTTCTTAATTTATGATAGTTGGGTGAAAAAAACCCTCTCAACTTTGTAGGGAGCTCTTTTGATTTTCGTTTTTAAGATTTTTGTGACGTCACAAGAGAGACGCTGCAGCAACGGTATCTGATAACGCTTTTGTTTACGTAAATTGTTCGAAGTTCTTCGTTTCGAGTTTAATGCAGCTTCGAACAATAATGATTCTATAAAACCTTAATACTTGATACTTATTCTGAAAGCGATGAAGAAACTTTTTTAATAATCTGTCCCTTAAAGAATTAATCACTGGAGTATTCAGAAAAACAGAATTTTGTGATTGTGCAATTTCCAAAACACAATAACTTTTGAACCAAATGAGTTTTTACCAAATAAAAATATTTATTGCAGCAGGAAAAACTAGCAGTTCACAATGCCAGCTCTAATGTATGGGAGCGAAGTGGGGTATTGGAAAAATAATTTTAAAGTAGGTTGAATGCTGTCGAAATGCGATCCCTTAGGCGAGTGTGTGGTAAAACGATGTATGATAGGTGCACAAATGTCAAGATCTGTGAACTGTGTAAGGCTGAGACATGCATTATCGACAGAATCAAGAAAGGGGTGCTGCGTCGGTTTGGACATGTAGAGCGAATGAATAGTGAAAGAGCGGCTAAAAAGATTTGATGCAAAGGTTGATAGATGCAGGGTACGAAGATGACCGAAAAGGACGTGGCACGATCAAATCCGACGAATCATTGAAGATTTACATGTCTCGAGTAGAAATAATCGGCATGCGTGCATAAGAAGATGTATGAATGTAGAGGAAGCGAGGTCTGTATGCAAAGACAGAGTGACATGGCGTTCTATCCTCTCTGCCTACCCCTACGGGGAAACGGTGTGATGGTTTGTTTGTTTATTTGTTTGTAATAAAAAGGGATTCTATAGAGAATTAACAGTTTAATTAATCAAAATATTTTTGGAATTGATAACTTGATATTCGAGAACCTATTACTGACTCCTTTGTATTATGTTCAAGTCAAATTGTTTTCTATTATATTTCCTGCCTCATGACTATAAGACGGGTATGATCATATAAAGGACTATATTACGGCGAGTGTTCAATATATGTAGGTATTATTGGAAATAGGTCGATGGAATTCGTTAATACATTTCACAAGAGTGGTAAGTGAAATGCCATAATGGAGGAATCCAAACCATGCTATATTATCCATGTGATGCTGAAGTGTGGGCTTGAGCTTCTAAAATTGTGTGCCGCAGACAATTTCATTAAAAAGTAAACAAATTATAAAAAATAAACCGTTAAAAATTTAATTTAAATACTACTAGCGACAGTGAACGTAAAAATACATGTAAAATTTAATTGATTACAATTTAAGGGCCACAAAGGTCGCTTATTTGTAAAAATACATGAACATTTTAACTAATTATAATTTAAGGGCCACAAAGGTTGCCTATTTAATCGGAAAGTCATCAGTCCCCTTTCTAAATCCAGTGTTGCATATGGCACTGCATTAAAAAAACCAAATTAACCGTATTTCGATCATCTGTTACTTATTTTTTTATTTAACTTTTTGTCCGTAATTTTATTTGTAAATTGGCGGGCTTATTGCCAAATGGCAATTTCTTCCAACCAACCAATAGAATAAAAGTTTTATTTTAATAATTCAAGTTACAGAAACATATTTAACAGAAAAAAAAGATTAAAAAGCTAAAGATATAAAAATAGAAATAAACGTAATAAATTACCCTAAATCAAAACTATTACTCAATGGGAAAAAGGAAAAAAGGGGAAAGAGGAAAAGAGAAGAGATTACTTGAAGGTAAAGTGTCATCGACGGCCTTCCAAGACTGCGCGGCGGGAGCCTATAGATGTGAATAGGAGGAAACTTGGGTAAAACTTCTACTGAGACATCTACAGCATGTGTCTAAGCCAGATCCACCGCCCTATCACCAAGACGCTCGTTATCGTTATATGAGGGTCTAATACTTTGAGCATCTAATTATCAAACTTAGAAATCTCGACCAAAATCAGAAAATTAGTTATTGATGCCAAAATAAACTATACATAAAAACCAACCTACTTAAATAGCGTAATTCAAACCCGTCTCTAAATCTTGCAAAAACAGATTTCAATAATTATACTACTCGATACCGCAAACGTAGCATTCTCCATAGAGTCAGTGAAGCATAATGAGAAATCTCGCAATGCTTTATTCAAAGTTTTTCTCAAATATCTCAGTTACTCCTTTAATGGAGATTTCTTCTAACACCTTCATATATATTAGGGACATTAATAAGTTCTCGCTGATTTCGTTCGGCATCTCTCAGCTTCAATCCGTACAGCATATGTTGTCGGATCAACTTCTAATGATTTTGCAAGTTCATTATATTTTTTTCATTTTAAGTGTTTATAAATTTTGTGTTTTTATTTAATATTTTTTCAGTGTTATATTTTCTCAATTTTTAAAATTATTTAATTTTTTATTTATTTTATTATTTTGTTTTGCATTTTATGTTTTATTTTTATGTTATTTTGTAAACTTGCCAAACAGAAGAGCTAGACTCTTTTTTGGTAAGTTCAACCTTAAGTGGTCCATTTTTCTACTGAATGTATAGTTTAAAAAAAAAAAAAAAATGGCATCTTACATGGGTCTTCATCGAGTAATGTTTCCAATTCTTCGTCTTCAAACTTTTTCGGTGCGCCAGAGCGTTCATTATTGTCAACATCAAAACCATTATTTTTAAAGCGTCAAAACCAATTTTCGCATTTTGTTTCCGAAAGAACAGAGAAGCCGTAAGTCTCCACAAGTATGTGCTTCAGCTGCAGATTAGAAAAAAAATGTTGTAAAATTCACCGCAAATACTCCATTTTTGAAACGAAATTTGACATGTTTAACGGTATGAAAAAATATATTGTTAATACTTCGGCGAAATAACATACATTGTCATTTCAAGCCAAATTGTGGTTGCCAAAGATAATCGCATAATCAGTCTTACGCTTCAAGTACCAGTCTAGAAAGTAAAAAATATTCAAATCTTAAAACACCCCTTTAATAAATAAATCATGTCAACCATGTTAAGAATCAAACCCGAGACTTCTTGTATGGCAAGCAAACGCGCTGACAACTACACCACGAAGCTGACGAATTATGTAATTAGGTAATTATGTAAATTTTATTTAAAAATATTTTTGCAACAATAGAAAACACAGTTAATTTAGTTGTGACAGGGTTTTAATAACTGTTTTTTAACTGCATAATTAACACACGGTCAAAACTAAATAACGTATTTTTCTTATAACAATTCAAATGTACAATAGTTAAAATAACAAGAAGTTATATTATATTAAGAGCACTTCATAGGTATACAACAGTTTTTTATTTTTTCATTTAGGCACTCATGTTCGTTCTCAAATTCTTGGTATATTAAAATTTATGTTTTGCTTCTAAGACCATAAATAAGATAAATGGGAAGTATTTTTTAAAAAAATATTTGTGTTTTTATATTCACATAAATAATAAAAAACAAATTACTATTAGAAAATAGGAATCGAGTTGGGGTTAAAATATGGATGTACCCGATTTAAATATGGATTATTACGATTCACTTCATTTTGTTTTGTTATTTTTTTTGCATAGTTTTCTTAAATGAAGGATTTAGGATTCACGTTGTGTCGCGCGCACATAATATATACGGGCAGGGCCAGGGGTGTGAATGATAGGAATTCAGCCTCTATTTGGGTAGCTTTTAGAACCTTGTATTATGTATGGACCCACGGAATGCACGGGACATAGGTTTGAAGTATTCATCAAAGCGCGAAATAATTCAATAGATAGAGGAATCGTCGTTTTGTCGAAAACAAAAGTCTGATTTTACACTTTGTAGGCAGATTGACATAAATAAGTAAACATGTTATGTTTTACGTGAAAATCTTATGCTTCACAAAACCTTCTAGCACTTTTCTTAACCCGTGGCAATTAAAACTCTAAAAATACGTGAAAACGCTGCATATTAATCAAAAATAACGATCATCATGTATATTTTTATATTATTAAGAGAAAACGCGGTCCGACTTTTCTTCATATTCCCCTATTTTCTGACTAAATCATGGCACTAAAGCAGTAATTTTTTTTACTCACTATGAAAATTCGCCATTGGCGTGTCTCTATCATTTGAATTTTTTGATAAATAGATTTTAATAGGAGCAACGATCAATACAAACACCTATAAAAGCGCCCGGTTGTATCTTCTATCTTCGGATGCACGGAACACAAATATGGTAAATACTTTAAAAAAAACAGAAATGATACCAAAACAGAAAATTTGATTTTGATACTTTATCTAAACAAAATTTATTCAACATGTTTGACTGGCTGGATTCAAACATTGTTGAATTACTACCTGGTAAAAGAAGAAGCATAAAAATTGGAAAATTGTTTTTAGACGTTGCCTAGTAGGTGATTTGGTTCAGCCGGATGAATCTCACCCAAGTGATAAAGGTTTCTGCTCTTTTACTTCACAAAAGTCAACAGACGGAAGAGTTGAGGAAATGTGGAAGTTGAAACATGGTCAGAATGGTGAATGTTACACAGTGTGTAAAATAGCAACTTAAACCAGCCATTGACAGGTCATAAGCCCTGTAAATGCCTAGACTTCCATATTCCCTTCTCAAAAATGTTTTCCCTCTCTATTAAAATAAAATTAAAATATATTCAGTTTTGGGGTGTGAAAAACTGGATAACAAAACCTCGATTCGATGATTAAAGTAAGAATAGTTAGTCTAACGAGGAGTTATCTTTTTTGCACAATATCGGGAAGGCATCTATGAGAGAGTGACAGAAAAACTATTTAAAAATTAATGCCTATTCATTAAATTTATCTGTCTCTGCATTTCCTCGTAAAACATTGTAAATAACACAAATTGCAATTGAACGATTTAGAAAGTATTGAAGTGTCTGTCTATCATCTGTGCTAATCCTGTGGGCTTGTTACTAAAGTGTTTTGTGTTATAAACATCAGAATAACGACACAAAAAATAACTCTATTTTATTTTGATTCTCATTATACATTATTTCAAGAAAATGCATAATATTTATTTTTAAACAGATTTGTAATGGCCATGTTAGGGTGATCTTTTTAAAGAGTCAATTATGGCTTACACACATTATTTTTGTCTCTATTAGTCATTGTGCTGCATCATTTCAGTTGCCATCATTTGAGTTGATCTCATGTGCTATATACTTATTTCTATATTTTGTTTTATATTATTTTATTGATTACACAATTTAATGATATATTATTTTCGTTCCAGTAATACTTCAACAGAACGCATTTTTTCCATACAGACATTTTAATCGTTATGGCGATCTTCTTTAATGAATTAATGTTAACCTACATAATATTAACTTTGTATTTTCTATTGCCAATTGAAATTTCTACAGAACCGTGATTTTGGACTTTCAATAAACAGTTTGAAGCAAAATCAATTAATTTAATACACAAAATAATAAAGGCGAAAAAAAGTTTAAAAAAAAAATGTTTCAGGAAAAATCAATGAAAACACACGTTTTTTTTATTTTCATGCTGACAAGCCGGTTTCACGATTGAGTGCGTTTAATTATTTTTCATTTTAAATTTACTGTTCATGTTTTACCTTCTTAAATAAAATAAAAAAATAAATAAATACTACCCCGACGTAATAATTCGGTGGCTTGGATAAAAAAAGGGAATGTCTGATTTCATATTTTTGATCCCAACATTTGGGAAAAGGTCGATGCAAATGAGAAAAATGAATTTGTAACTATTTTAAATACACATACATAATGTGGTAATGTATTTAAAAATCTATATTCGTCATCAAAAAAGTCAAAAAGATACTCTCATGTAACATTACAATTTACGATATTGTCCCTTTTAAATTCAAACCACAGAGTTCTTGAATTAAAGAGTTTTTCGTCTTTTGAAAATACAAGTTTTGTTTGATATTGAATATTGAATTTTTAAAATGGAAACAAAGATATTACATTATTGTCAATATCCGTTGGATAAAGATAAAAAATGATTAAAAATATGAAATGACGTGTGTAAAGTTGGCATTTGATGTTAATAAGCTCGCTGTTAAAATTATAGATTTTAATTCTCAGCATCGAAGTAGACTGAAAACTTATAAAATCGCTAAATATGCTTTCATTCATAATATTAAATATTAATGCTTAATGTGTAAGTTTTCTGGCATTTAATCAAAATCCAATTACTGTTACACAGGTACAAAGGTAATGAAGAGGTATTTCTCGGAGTACCATTCTCTAGAATGTTGAACATAGTTAACTATTGGAAATTCCTAATGAACTCAGATTCAAGAGTTGCCATTCAAATCGCTTCCATTGTTCAGTTCCAATGGGGATAAAATGCATTTTACCTTCGTGCGAACTCCACTACACCTGCTAATTCTGCAAATCGATAGCTTCTAAACAGAGCAGAACTGAGAAATAATAGAAAAAAAACAGTTAAACTAAATATATTTATGGGTGCACGCTTAGAGGTGAAACGTTCGTTTGAGTGAATACAGGGGAGTAGTTTAGTTAAATGAACGAGATACAAACAGTTGTGCGTCGCTGCTGCGCCTTGTAGTGTTTAGTTAATTCGTTAATTTCATACTATTTTACTCAGGCGCATGAGTGGTAAAACGATGTATGATAGGTGCACAAATGTCGAGTTCCTTGAACTGTGTAAGGCTAACACACGTATAATCGACAGAATCAAGAAAGGGGTGCTGCGTTGGTCTGAACATGTAGAGCAAATAGACAGTGAAAGAACGGCTAAAAGGATCTACGATGCGAATGTTGATGGATGCAGAAACCGAGAAAGACCCAGAAAGACATGGCACGATCAAGTCTATCAAATATTCGAAGATGGACATGTCAAGAGTAGGAATAATCGGCGTGCGTGCATGAGAAGATGTGTGAATGTAGAGGAAGCGAGGTCTGTATGCAAAAACAGAGTGATATGGCGTTTTATCCTCTCTGCCTACTCCTACGGGGAAACTGACGGGTGCGGGTGGGGTAAGGTGAGGACGACGTGTTGGCCTCTGTCCACACGTCCTCCTCCCCCTCCTTAATATGCAAAGAGTTTGTATTACTTAGGAATATATAAAATAACATTCTTCTATGCGCAGCTGACAGAGAGAATCCCTCAGGATTCTATAACAGTTGCGGGTGGATGGTGGGCTTAAGGATCTTTCCTCCTACGGGGAAACGGCTTGATGGTTTGTTTGTTTGTATTTTATAAATCAATTATGTGTATT
Organism: Micrasema longulum; assembly: GCF_059751315.1. NCBI lineage: Eukaryota > Metazoa > Arthropoda > Insecta > Trichoptera > Brachycentridae > Micrasema > Micrasema longulum. The sequence continues at coordinate 266,064 of NW_028277486.1, read as the reverse complement.
CTCGGTTATCTTTTTTGGAAGGAATTTGGAATCAAAACGTTTCTTTTTTGGGTGATTCCGTGTAAGTTTGATTAGTTCCGACATCATCAGAGTCATCTTCAGGGTAAACGGTGTGTTTGCAGCAGGCGTAGTGTCTAGTGCGGGAAACCACATTGAGTTCAATTTCAGCCCATCGTCTTGGTTTATGTTATTTGGGCGTGTGTGTATTTCAATTGCTTGGTACAAAATTCTAGTACACGTAAATACTTTCACGGTCACTGCTATCAATATGTTTGTTTTAACTCCAAAATTCACAAACAAAAACGTTGTCTTTTTGAAATTCACATATGTCCTAAAATCCAAAAATCCAAAAATAAAAAAATATTGAGAATATTAGGGTCGTATTTTTTATTCGATAATCGAAAACTGAATCACTAGACGATTTTAATAAGAGCAGAGTTCATTTAAATACAAAATACAAAAGTAAATACCATAAATGAATTCTTTTCGTTTGATGGTGTGGGGTTTGAAGCATTATTTAAAACACTCCCCGATGCGCATCTGAACCTAAACTAAGAGAGGCGAGGATACGAGGGTTTTCAAAGGTGAATAAGGATGCCCAATCATCTATCAAAACATCGATTATTAAATTTAAAACAACAAAAAAAACTGTGTTTTTGAAATGAAACATTCAGTCTATGTAGATACTTATTTACTTGCAAATATTTCTGTAAAAAAATTATCGAGTCTCGAGAAATCTGATTTTGAGCAATATTGGACGACCTAAGTTTTAAGCATGCGTTGAAATGACGCGCATCATGTTATTTTTTTAACTGTTTGTAAAGTAAATATCTATTCAGCAATGATGTAATAACTTATATTTAGATATATACATATTCAGACTGCTGAAGATGCCCATTAAAGGGTGAAAACGCTAATTGGTCAAAATAAATAAGTGGGAGTATACCAAGTATTTTTAAAATTAATAACTTATATGTAAACATAAGTTATTACATCATTACAATAAAATTTCATCAAGAATTGTCAATAAATAATTTAAATGAAGAATTAAGCAATGTTTTAAGTATGTCCAAATGTTTTTAGTTATGCTGGATTTCTTCACGAGGGGAGGAAATCCAGCCCATCCACAAACATTTGGACTTACTCAAAACATTGCTAATTAAACTAACTGGTATAAGTATAAAAATTGTTTTCAGGCGTTGCCTAGTAGGTGAATTGGTTCAGCCAAATGAATCCCACCCACATGATAAAGGTTTTTTTTTTGTTTTAATATGTGAGTTGCATCATCCTTTTACTTTGCTTGTAATGTACAAGGTTGATATTTACTTCAAAAAGATAGTTATTTATTTGTTTATTAAAAAAATACATATTCTATTAAATTTACTTCAATGAAAAACTTTGTTTAGTTATTTAGTTGATATATTATGTAAGGATCGGGTGGGATGTTTCAGCTGTGGCCTGTTTCAGGAGTTTATCCACATTTGCTCTAGTGACGAGAAAACCACAGAAAACTCGTCAGGAGGAGGCGGACTGTTGTCGTTCGTCAACAGATCTTCCGATCCACGTGAAGAGTGTTTGGCATTTGGTGTCCTGCTATCGTTGATACCTTTTGTTGCCTTCATTAAATCTATCATGTATAATGCCTCTCTTGACAAGTTCTTATGACTAATTACTACATGAACATCGTGTAAATCCTCATTTAGACTTCTGCATAGCATTCTCTGTAGACTAAAAAAGGGGCAATGCATCAATAGATGGGATACATTTTGGAGAGTAACATTATCGCATGAGCAAGTGTTGATCTCAGATATCTTAAATCTGTGTAAACGATAATGGTTTCAGCTATTTTACTTTTATAAAGTCAACAGATGGAATTGATGAAGTTGAGGAAATGTGGATATTTAAACATGGGCTAAATGGTAAACGTTACACAATGTGTAAAATGTTCACTTAAACCAGCTAATGACAAGCTATAAGCCCTGTAAATGCCTAGACTTCCATATTCCCTCCTCAAAAATGTTTCTTTTCTCGGTTGCAAGAAACAAAGATCCAAATATCTACTTCTTATTACTGCTCTCACACTTAAACTAAGACAATTTGTGAACCAGTCAAACTATGTATGTAGTACATATTGCTTGGCATTACAATAACACGCAACCGTGAGAATAGTTTGTTTACAACTTTTGTTACGTGTGTAGTGAAGTGACTTAATCCTCAAAAAAAAAACCCACAGTTAAAAACAAGTTATGAGAACTGTACTTCAGGTGTGAAGTAGTAGACAAGGATACGTTTTGGGCTTTATGTATATGCTGTTTAGCATGTGTTAAAAGATTTTACCAAGATATCAGCCATATTGAATTGCCCTGAAACGGGAAATGAAACGAAAACATGCTTGCGAACTACTATCGGGACCATAAAATAGACAAGCCAGGAATAAAATACAGGCTAAATCGAATAAAACTATGTTCAGCGAATAAATCATGTTATTATGTAACTATGTTATTCCTTAAAAAAACATGTTTTTGAAATTTCTAACATGTTTTACTGTAAAACCTTACGGGCCTTACTTATAAACCTGGTATAAAGTTACGCGTAGGCTTAGTTGAAGAATTAAGATAGGATTGAATAGTTAAAGAGTTGAAGTGTAATTAAAGCCTTTTTTCATCACACATGATATATTTTTTCTGCATTGCGCTTGTTTAATGAAGAACGAAGAATATTCATTAGAGAATGAAGGCAAAAAATGATCTAAAATATAGTATTCTAAGTTCTTGTAAGGTGTTTATTTAAGTATATTTGATGACGCAAGAGAGAGGCGCAAAAGTTAAATTCCTCGACAGTTTAGAGAGTGCATGAACAGATCCAAGATGGTCCAACAAGGTCAGCCAACACACACGTTACTAAGAACGTTTTCTGCCACCTAATATGCTATGGAAATCGACTCACCTGTGTTGAAGTGTTCCCCCTTGCTCCACCAGATATTAATGCGGGAATGATGCGGATGTCAAGTTCTTTCTTATTCTGTTTGGTGTATCAAGATTAGATATTGGTTGCGGTGATGATATTAATGCTGACACTTAAGCGGTAACTTCCTATAGAAAGATAGCGGTAGGAATATTATTTGTTGTTGTTAGTTTATAGTGCGGATCACAGAAGACATAATTTGTTGTAAGGAAAAATACAGCTGTCAGTTTTATTTGAAAATGAAATTTGTGAACTGTTGCAATGCGGTAGGTACTGCCAGGCTGCTCAGGTTCCTACTTCTCAAGGAAAAGCCGACAGCCAAAACATATAAATGGCAGTAAACATTCACGCGTAACCAATATTAGATTATCTATTTAATATGATTGAGTATTTTCACATGTCGGGAATAACGTCAAAAACATAATACAAATTTAAAGTGGATTTTTACGATTCTTATGATATAACTATCAATTTATTAAAAACTTGTTTTCATTTATAATTTTTGGGTTTAAAAATGAGCATATAGAAAACGGCTCGTAGTTGGCATGATGTCATTTTGACGTCACGCGTAAGACCGCCGACTGCGTCTAATAAACATTAATAATAATAATAATAATAATAATAATCATAGTTTATTAACCAAAATAACATTTTTTTATCTACTACATACATACTTAGGTAATAGATTTCTTTGGATCATGTCTAGTCTGCCTAACTATGTACAACTTGTTTTAAGGCAGACATTTTTATGCAAAAATAAACATTAACATTACTACCTAATAGTTTATTTACTATACAGTCAAACAATATTAATTTATTATTTAATAATGTATTTTGAGAAAATTTTCCGATTTTTCTCGATCTTAACCCAGTAACAATTTTCTTACAAATTTATTCAATTGAATCCGGGTCATGGTTTTGCAATGTTTGGCTCTAAAACGTCATTCCGAAATTTACCCGAAGAAAATGTTGATATCAATAAAAAAAAGATATTGATATAAAAAAAAATATATATTGATCGATATCTCGAAGACGTCGATCTATCGTTTACATCTCTAGAAGTCATGCGTCAGTGCAGTTCAGCAGAGGAGAGGACCAGTGCCGGAGCAAGGAGAGGCAATTAAAACGACCAGACGGAGAATGCATTTGGCCAGCGATAAGCGCGATCAAACTATTCAACTTCACGGCATAGCTTTGAGAACTTTATTAGAAAATTACTGAATATTTGCAAAATCAGCATTGCTAAATTTCTGCTTGGCTATATATCAACTCATTTTGAAGAATTTTGGAACATAACACTAAAAATAGAGTAAAACATATATTTTTTAAATGAGAAAACGTTTATGTATTCGAAGGCGAAAAAAATAATTAATTAAGGCATATAATTCTCTATATTTTCTTAAGAACATGTAATAAGGATACAATTTAATATTTTTCAACATTAATGGATTTATCAACAATGTTTTGAGTTTGTCCAAATTTTTGTAGACAAGGTCTGGATTCAATTCCCTGGGTAGCTGTTTATATTAACATATTATAACAGAGATGAAGAACATTTAAGAGAAGGTAATATAGAAGTCTAAGCTAGGCCAGCTCTTTAACTTCACAAACATCAACAGATGAAAGAACTGAAGGGATATAAATTTTCGAACATAGGCAGAATGGTGAATGTTACACAGCGTGTAAGGTGGCCACTTAAACCAGGTATTGACAGGTCATAAGCCTAGACTTCTATATTACCTTCTCTTAAATGTTCTTCATCTCTGTTGTAATATGTCAATAAATGGATTTGGTGAAAATGTGGATATCAAGGTATATATTTATTTTAATTTATAGAAACGTCCAGTCAGCAAGGATGAAAATATTATTTAAACTAAGGTTGAAAGTTTCTAAATAATACTCATACATATTAAATTATGGTACCTACATCCTTAAATGTGTGCTTGCGTATATTATATGTATATATACTCATTTAAATACATTAAAATACATTTATATATATGTAAGAGGTTGTGTTTGAATGAGCGTAAGTAAGTTCAGGTGAGCTACTGCAGATTGAACAAACACCTTGCTTGAATGAACGTTTCCGAAACCTCAAGATGTAGGTTCTGCAGAGATGAGGAACACATTATTTGTTAATGTGATGCTTTAAATCATTAAATGAGCCTTATCCTCGGGGGACTACTGGTTACACCTGAGGACGTTTAATAGCTTGCTTCGTATCTAAATAGCCCGATACTTTTCAGATCTGGGCTTGGAAGGGGAGATTTAGCAAAATGTGTACTCTTGCCTACCACACAGTAGCCAGGCTATTTATAGACCTGGGCTCGGAGGGCGAGAACGATCACGAGGACCCGTTACAATAAATTTTCACAGGTCGCAGTGACGTCAGGAGCTTTAAGCATAGCACTGATCCCCACTTCTAAGCATAAGAATAAGTGTTAAAAAAGATACATATATCATAATATAATCTATCACCGGCTGGGTTAAGCGATTGCTTTTCTGCAAATATTGAATTCAATCAGACAATAAAAACTTGCCCCTTTTCAACGAAAGATATCGCTGGTGTTTGTTATACTTTCTTCATAATTATTATTTAAATAAACCATTTTTGCAACTGTTCGTGTAATTGTAATTTGGTCATAAGTAAGAATGACAATAGAGTTTAATCGTGGTTTATAAAGTCGAAGTGTAAAAAAAAAAGTTTCGAGATATTTAAGAAAAAAAAATACTGTGTGAAAAAGACAACGGATTTATCGTAATTAAAACTGAAAAAAATCGACGTTTCATTGTCCCGTTTTCCACACCTCAAAATTGAACCGATTTTGTTGATATTTTTTTTTTTGAAAAATTCCATACCAAAATATCATACCAAAAAAATCATTGCTTTAGTGCTATAATCCAGGGAGAAAATACGGGAATATTTATTTATTTATTTATTGACACTTTATATACATATACAATAAATATACATATAAGGGCGGGCATATTGCCTTAAGGCAATTTCTTCCTACCTACCCAAACCGTTCAGTTTGAGAAAATTATAAATACATGGACATATTGAATCTTACAATTTTATACAGAAATTAAAAGCAAAGATTAACAAAAATAAATATATGTTTAAAAAAAAAAAAACACTTTACTATGAAGAGAGGAGAGGGGATGGGAAGGAAAGAAGAAGGATAAAGGAACAATTTAAATATTTAGATAGTGACATTTCAATCTCGACTAAAATGTAAATAAAGAAGGGGCGTCTCTAACATTAGTGGGTAGATTATTCCACAATCGAGCGGCTACTACTGTGAAAGGGAATACGTTTGTATGAAAAAAAAAGGCAATCAGCTGAAAACGATTTGCGAATATGTTACTTTAATATTGTTGAATTTAGCATTTCATTTTATTCTTTTTAACAAGAAAATATGGTGTGGGCATAAATGATGCCCAATACTGGTGATACAAAAAACATGTTCTAATATTATGTATGATATTTATAGTGAATAAAAGTAATATAAATAAATAAAAAATAGCCTGGTGGATTGGCTGCATTAAACTTATCTCCAGTTTAGTATAGTTTGGTTTATATGAAATAGTATTCCTCAAGGGGTGGAGGGTATTCTGTGACCCGAAGAAGGACGTCGATGACGCTTCGTTTCGCTAATTAGTAATATGGTCCCAAGTTCTCGGTTCTCTATGTAAATACGAGCACATCAACAACGGTACAGCGTAATAGTTCAAGACATCTAGCCAAATAATATTCAGAAACTAATTGGACTTGCATTATATATAAAGATATAGAGTCGCCGCTTTACCAAAAACATAGATCGTCGTAAAAGCATCAAATGTACAACTAGTTCATTTTAATAATGTAAATGAAAAAAAGCCCTTTGCAAACAGTAAATTTTGGAGTACCACAAGGATCTATTTTGGGGCCAATATTAAATATTTTATACATTAACGATTTGTCACTGTACAATTTTAAGGGAAAAATTGTCATGTATGCCGACGACATTGGACTATTCTATAAAAATCAAACAGACGTATTAACAAACAATGACATAAACAAAGACCAAACTATGTTGACTAAATGGACAAACACAAACTTACTTACACTTAATGAAAAAAATGCAATATTATCCATTTTGAATCTATAAAAAAATGTCATAAAATAGATGCTTACATAAATAATGAACGACTTATTGAAATTGAACATGTTCAATACTTAGGACTAATAATAGACGGACAATTGACATGGACAATTCATATCAACAATTTAATTAGCAAAGTAGCGACATTATCGAGTCTTTTTTAAAAATCAAAAACTTTGTTCCAAAAACGGAAAAAAATCTAATGTATGAAGCCTACGTAAAAATTAAAATATGTTATACGCAACTACTATGGAGAGCTGGATATCAAAATTACATAAACAGATTACAAAGATAACAAAATAAAATATTAAAGTTAGTATATGACCTTCCATATCTAACTGCAACTAGAGAACTTTTTAAACAAACTAAGCAATTAAATATAACTGAACTATTTCAAATAGAATTATTAAAATTTATCCATAAATTAGACACTAATGTCGAAAAACTAAAACTTTGAGGTCGATTTGGTGTTTATTTTGTAGAACTCCATATTTAAACTTATAATATTAGAAATCAAACACTGATTTGAGTCTACTGAACACTTTATTTTATTTTAACAAATATAAAAATAAAAACTTTGTGACAATTGTTTCGCCTTATTAGGGCATTTTCAAATGAATGTGAAGATTATATGGATTGATTGTCCTTTGATAGTTATATAATACAAGGTACTTAAGTAGAAAATAAAAATAATCTTATGAACTATAGCATGTACATTAATCATAATTGAGGGAAAAACCAATGGTTAAGGGCGAGGCTAAGTGTTTAATAGGTAATGGGGAATTTAGGTGTTTATATTTGAATTTCGGGAAAAATATAACAAAGTAAGTATTTATTGACATACGAGTATGTATTGTGAGATAATTAATAAAGCTTTATAATTTTGTAAATTTAGATAATTGCTGTCGAAAAAATATAAATAATATTATAAGAGGTTGCTGTTCATTTTAATTTTAAAACATGATTGAAATATTATGAGGAAATTTTTATAAACATAAATGGTTTATTATACAATATTTCTATTTTAAAGAATTTCTTATCAAAATATATAAATGCAAGTGTGACATGATTCATCTATTAATTACGCGTCACATAAGCGTGTACAAAAAGGAACAAAGGAAATAATAACAGTCTATTTAAATATGTTTAATAAGGCAAAACAATTGTCACGAAGTTTTTATTTTTATATTTGTAAAAATAAAATAAAGTGTTCGGTAGACTCAAATCAGTTTTTGATTTATAATATTATAAGTTTATATAAGGACACATTGAAAGTTTATTTTATTTTATTTTTATTTTATTAACATAAACGGAAAATCTGCCTTTTACAAAAAAATATAATATAAACATATTTGGCTTAGTATTTTTTTTTTTAAATTATAAATTACATTTTACCCAAGCTTTATTTTAAAAAATCCACCTAAAAATTCAATAACATATTGCCCGTTAGCAGATGAACACTCAAATTGCTGGTTTGCGGGATGCGTTATCCTTTATTAACTTTGCTACAGAACCCTAAATACAATGACAGCAATCACCTACTTTATTCTGGGTTCTGGCACCTTTATTGTCTGGTACTTCTCTCACGGCAGTCAGGATCATATCCGATCTTGTGGTCAGGAAGGAGAAGCACTTGATGAATTACACAACACAGTAGATTGAATAGTTATTAATTGTAAAATATCTCCCTTTCGATCGCGGTGAGAATATAAAAATCACATGTACACACGCTCAGTTAGTTGTTATTATGGCGTCGGACAATATCGGTACCCACAGTAAGCAAATGCAACATTTTAACTAGGGCCCTGTGGTAGCAAATAAATCCGAACGCCTCATCCAAGCAAATGTGCTATATATATCAGTGGCGAATGGTGATTTAATTTACGAGTAAGCTATAAAAAATATCATATATTTGTACCTACATATGATGTACATAATATAATGTAAGTAATGTTTACTATAAATTGATATTTTTCTGTGGTTCTGTATGATACAACAACTCTCATCCATTAAATCAACTCAAACGATGTAACTTCGTGATAAATTATATTATAAAGATATATTATCTATTACTTTAATATATAATTCATTAAAAAATACCACGGTGAATTCAGTCGATATTAGGTATTCAATGGAAATGTCAACTGCCCGAATTGTTTTAGAAATTAATAGTGTTAAAAACGGCCGCGTCAAGCGCCATATGTCCTGCAATATGACGCATGAAAGTAATTATGGTCTTATGTCAAATGTGCCATCTAAAAGAAAAATAGCCCTTAAGAAATAATGTTTGAAATACTGTTTTCCAAATCAAGAATCTTCAAATAATTTGTGTAATCTGCAAGTTTAATCTAGGATAAAATACCCGCACTGGGGTTAAGACATTCAAAATATAGTATACTTATTTGTATGAAAAAATAAGCTGGAATAATCGGCTAGTTTCTTGGCTTACCGCAGGCGCTGAGCGCGCTTTATTAAAATTTATATTCATATTTAGATAAAAATACAAACGGTGGAAATGATTTAAAATAAATGTTAATTATTTATTTGTTTTTCGGTAAATAAAGTTACAATGCAACATTATTATAGTTAGTCATATGTAATGGTAAGCTGCGCATAATTGCTTTTATACACGGTTCGCCCCTGATATATATAGATGTATGCACATCTAGAGTAAGAGTTAATGTGGCGCAATTAAGTAGGAAGATTAAATAAATTAAGAATAAATATAAAAATCAAATTAAATTATACAAATTTTTAAAGTAACAAAACAAGAAAATCGTAAAGTACTGTTTCATACAGCTGAGCAAAGTAAAAAAAAATGTACGTATTATGAAATGTATAAATGACTTAACTTTAATTAAATACACTAACTTAATGTTTTTTAAACAATTTAGAACATATATTTGAATTTCAAGCCATAGTTGGAGAGATAAACTATATTCCATGCCCATCTCGAACGATGGCTGGGCTATATAACTCTCCAGAGCGTGAAATCCAATCCTTTGTGTACAAACATTTGCACAAACTCAAAACTTATTCATTAAACCAACTGATCCAAGAAAAAGTGCAAAACTTTGACAAATGAATCTCACCCGCAGCTATAAAGGTTTCAGCTCTTCAACTTCACAAAAATCAATAGTTATAAGAATTAAGGACACAAGGGTGTTCAAATATAAGCAGTATATTGTGGCCACTTAACCAGCCAATGAAAGGTCATACGCCCTTTCAATGACTAGACTTTCATACTCAACCCAGGTGTTCATTGAAATGCACAAGAATTTTAAGTTTTTTTTTACTTTCGCACCTACCGAAAGTTAAAAGCGGTGAGTTACTTTTTCAATAACTGGAACCCCTAAGTACCTACGCCTCTATTTAAAAAAATAAATTAAATGGTAATCAACATAAACAGAAAAGTTCGTTTTAAACTTTGACAGCTGGCTTCTGGCTGGTTTGTTAGTTTAGAAGCGAAATCTTGTCGTTCTTATAAATGATATGTAAGGAGTTTAAACATATTTCATTGTAATTAAATTAATTTGATTGAAAAAAACATATATAAATATAAATCAATTTTGTTGGTTGATTATCGGTTTGAGATTCATTATTTATAGAAAATTAAGATGAAATAAAAAATATTTAAAATACCAAACATTTTCAAATAATTCCTTCTGTATACACAAAATAAATTAACACATATATAAATATATTTCCCTAGGAATTAATTTAGGTCTGAAAGGGCTAAATGTTCTCCACCAGAAATCAAAATTAAAATGTAAATAAAACAAACATGTGTTAAGAGTGTAATACCTTCATAGTTGTTTATATGTTAATTAATTCATTTATTTATTTATTAATATTTTTTGCTTACAAACTATAATTAATAATAAAAATAATGTGAACTTACTGGGGTTTCCCGTGCCGAGGACACTTTACAATTTAGTTTTTTGAAATTACATTTGAGAATAAACAAAGAAGACTTACTTAAAAACAAACATAATTAACAAATATTCAGATAGTTTTAAAAACAAGGTATTTATGAACATCTATATTATTTATTTTACAAAACACACCACTTTACAATTAACCACTTTACAATATATTATTTTTTAAAAGTATTTTATGAGTGTACGTTGATCAGTCGTTTAGTAAGTAAACATTCATTGCCCTTAATATTGATGTATGTATGTTAAAGTATACATATGTCATATATCCTTAACATAGAGGGGTCAGGAAAAGATTCCCACAAATTCGACGGTTTTTTACATAAAAATACGGCCTTCCGACACAATTTATGTTTATCGCGAGCTTTTATTGCAAAAATATCGATTCTCATTTTTTACTGAAAGCTTAGCGCATTTCAATAGCGGTTGCGCCTGGACTTTATGGGTTTGTTGAGTCTTGGAGAGAAAAAAAATGCCCTGATCGTGACTGTTATATTGTATATCACACGAAGAATAATCTCGAAAGGGCATGACGAATATAAAACCATAAGCTAATATAAGAATGATTTTTTTTATGATAGACAAATGAACACACAGTTCTTTGTCCATTTTTTTATTAAATATATATTAGCTAGTTGTTTGTATCCTGTGATTTTTTCATATTACGATTTTAACATCAATTTTTATAATATGTATAAATAAATCTTTAAAAATATTACTTATTAATTCATAAATAAAAGAAAAAAGTCAATAAAATAAAACACAAGTAAGTATTACACTTTTAATATTTTTATAAAATATGAACTCTTAAAAAGCTGTAATAAAAAAGTCTTTGAGCGTGGTACTGTAACGTCGTGTTACATCAAGCAAAAGACGAAATGTTCTAAAGCTCAGGGCCCCGATTACAATGGGAAGTCAACAGAGTTATCTTCTACTGTCTATAAAGAGAAATCGATATTTGTGTACGCAAATGAGTATATTTGCATGAAAATTACAAGTATATTTATCGTTAACATATAATTAAACAAGTTTAAAAGAAAAAAAAGAGCATTTTCTGCTTTTCAAACAGAAAATTTTATTTTATTTTGTATATAAAATTTATGCTTAATGTTAACCTTTCATTGTAATCGGGGCCCTCTAATTTTAAAAAAATAGGGGCATAATTAATTTTCAATAATTTTAATTTTAATGAAAAATCATAAATACACCTGTGATTTAACTAGCGTGTAGTTGACTAATAACCGACTGATTTAACGAATGAGAAAAACGCAGACGACTGATGTTTTTCTTGTCTTATTGTCTCTTTTACACAAAAACCTGCCACAGAACGGTGTTTCTTTCTTTCTTTCGTTCTACATTTTCTATTCTTGTGCTCTTTTTTATACAAATAAACAGATTTATTGTTGTATCGGCATCAGCATCATTATTCCCTTTCCGCAACTAATGTTGCATAGGGCACTGCATTGGTACACAGATCGCAGCGCGTCTTGATCAATTTTGTAACATGAAGGTATGATGATCAGTTTTACGCTTCAGGTACCAGTCCAGGGCCTTTGAAATATTCTGAAGTAAAAACACCATTTTTAATAAATATTTCGTATCAACCATGCCAGGAATCAAATCCGAGGCCTCTAGCATGGTAGGCACCCTGACTATTACACCACGAGGCCAATTGGTATCGTTTTCATTACTTTAATTATTCTTTGCATAGCAAGAATAAATATTTTCAATATTAAAATCCTGCACATTTATCCAAATTTTATTCTCAAAATCTGGCGTGAAAAAGTCCGTTTGAAAATTATGAAAAACAACTTTACCTTTTAAGATAGAAGTATATCAAGCATCATTTCTTATGTTGGCAAGCGTTACATCGCAGCCACACACAAGAGTAAAAAAAAACATTAGAATCTTGCATCGAACAACTCCCTCAAATGCGTGAATAATATCCATGTCCAAAGTTATATTATTTAACAAAAAAGGAAGTTTTTCCAACAAACACAACCATTGGTAGGATGGTCTTCTGCATTTGGATGTAAAACAGTCTATGCTGACGCTGTCGAAGGTAATTATAAGGAACGTAAAAACCAATAATAATAATTACAATAATCTTTACTTATAATTAAAAAATAACATTCACATAGCACATAATATAATACACAATGTAAACATTAAAAAATATTTACCGATTATCCCAAATAGTATAATACAATGCATTATACTATGTATATTTTTACATGTTTGTAACAAAAGAAATGCCTAGTTAGATACGCATCCCTTCTGGTCTGTAAACTATTGTAACCAAACATACCCTGGAGAAACTCAGTGGGATATAGCCATGGATAATATCCGCACTCCCTCATATAAAGAACCCTCTACACCATAAGATAGTACTTGAACTAACAAAACTTATGACGCATGAAAAAAATACGCTGTTTTACAATGGCAAACTGCGAAGTTAAAATTTGTAAATTTTACATAGTACATATCCAACTTTTATTTTATTATAAATTTTAATCAAAGCGTAAGCGAGTAAATTACAATGTTTTAATTTATTTTGAAAACAATCGTTGAGGGCACACAGGTAAATATTCACATCTGATTATAAAAATACGGAAATAATTTGAACTTAGTGACAATAGACATTTTATAAAAATAAGAAAAGCCAAAATAAACAAAAAAAATAAATTGAAAAACTATATTATTAGGTAAATGTGTCTCTTTAGACAAGCATGCTTAACTAGAGAGATTAATTGAATTAAAAGAGCAGAACAATTAACTTTTGACTACAACAACAACAAACCACCATCACGTCATTTCCTCGTGGGGGTAGGCAGAGAGGATAAAACGCCACCACACTTTGTATTTACATCCAGACCTCGGTTCCTCTACATTCGTAATTTTTATCATGCAAGCACGACGATTATTCTGACTTTCGACATGATCCTTTTTGAAGTATTTGTTGAATTTGGTCAGCACGTCGTTTTTGGTTCTTAAGAGAAAATATATTTCAGCTAATTTCTAAATCATTATACGTATATTGCTCTCTAGATAAACCCGACCTCCACCCTATCTTTCTTAAAACCCAATGTTGAACTGATTTAATATTTTTTATATAAACATCATAATATGGAGACCAGATAACAGAGGAATACTCTAGGTGCGGGCGAACCAGGGAACAGAAGTGAGTTTTAAATATCATATTAAATAAAAACATACAAAAAGAAGAAGACGTGGTATAGTGCCGTCCGTACTCTTCTCTCCCCTCTCTGTATTTATGTTTATTTATATTTATAAATAACATTTTACAACCAACAATTCATTAGATACATGTAGTAGGTACATGTTAAAATTAAGCAGAATGTAACCTTAAAATGTCTTTGACCAATCCGATAAAAGTACAGTATTTACTTACTGTTAATATTTATACAAAGAATGGCCAGTAATTGACAGTTTTTGGGATAGTAGTTGATATGGTTAATGATGAAGTCTATAATTTTGTTTAAAATCAGTATTTTAAATGGGGTAATGAATATATTTATTTATTTGACACTTTATATACATATACAATATACATATATACATATAAGGGCGGGCATATTACCTTAAGGCAATTTATTCCTACCTACCCAAACCGTTCAGTTTCAGAAAATTATAAATACATGGACATATTGAATCTTACAATTTTATACAAAAATTAAAAACAAATATTAACAAAAAAATAAATATATGAAAAAAATTTACACTTTACTATGAAGAGAGGAGAGGGAATGGGAAGGAAAAAAGAAAGATAAAGGAACAATTTAAATATTTAGATAGTGACATTTCAATCTTGACTTAAATGTAAATAAAGAAGGGGCGTCTCTAACATTAGTGGGTAGATTATTCCACAATCGAGCGGCCACTACTGTGAAAGAGTATACATCCCAAGTAAACGTAAAATTGAGATGAAGTACAATAATAATTTAACCGGGAAATTTTAATAATTATTTCTAATATTTGATGTTCTTTAGAGAATTGGTCTTAAACATGGGAATATCGTATTATTTCATAATATTTATATCATTAAGTTTTTTTATTGAAGCTTTTGTCAAGAATTGGGTCCTTGACCTTTCTTTGTGCCGGCATATAGAAACCTTAGCCTTAGAAATTTAAAAATAACTCTCTTTACCTCACCTCAACTATCAATCCATATTTTTTTATAATCTCTCCACAAAATTTATATCGTGACCGCGTCTTCATTACGTTTGAAAGAATTTCGTTAGGAAAAGAGGAAGATATTTTGACTTGCCTTTAACATCGAAGCAAACATAAATATTACACGTTATTTAAAAGTAAATAAAATATACTTTTACATTATATAAGAAACTCAGAGAAATACAACAAATAGCTTTTTACTTACAACATGTCAAAATTGAGTATCATTCATCTTCATTTAGCATCAAAAGAAATTCTGATGTTTAATACGGAACGCTTATGAAATATTTACAGGTATTGGAGATATTACATTGGAATAAGTGGCGTAGGTAGAAATTTAAAACGTGGTACTTACCGAATATTACATAATAAATGAAGCAAAGAAGCTGAATGAAAAATGGTTTTAATATTAAGAGTATCTACGGTTATTTAAAAATTACCCAGACCATTTAATCTTCTTCCACTTCATCTATAGCTGTTGGCAGAAAACTGTTACTCTTAAGATGGTGAGATCCAGCTGTTTTTAATCTTTTAAGCGACCCTACAGTAAGACAATGACCAGGTGGAATTTCATAAGCAGCAATGCTAAATATGAGTTTGAAATATTAAAATTAAGTGTGTATGTTTTTCAGGTACCACTATTTCTTTTTATTTAATAACCGACTAGTTTTGGCAACTGATTGCCTTCTTCAGGGTCAATTACAACAAAATACATATAAAATGTACATAGTGAGGATTAAATGGGCGTGGCAAAGCAAGGAGATGCAAGGGTTTATGTGTGGGTTTAGAGAGAGGGAATATATTCAATATAAAACTATTGGTTAAATTTATTTGTATTTTGAATTTTGTATTTTTTTTTGTACTGCAACAGGCCAAGAGATCTGATTGCAGTAGTGAATTACATCGCGGTATATCCAGGCTTGAGAAAATTTTGTATTATCAGCGGGAATTGATACCGGAACCAATCGTGCGAGAGTCATGTGTCTTAGCCATTAAACCACGGAGACCTGCAAAATTTTTAAAAACATTTTTTAATTCATTCGATTAATTTTATTCACGTTATCGATTTTATTAATTTAATCAATTCATTATCATCATCACTCCCTTCCTGCACCTAATGGTGCATAAGGCACTGCATTGATACTCCAATTGCAACGTATCTTGATCATTTTTATTACGTGAAGGTAATATGATCAGTCTCACGCTTCAGGTACCAGTCCAGGGACTATGAAATATTTTTAGTGTAAAAACACCCTTTTAAAGATATATTTCATATCAACCATGTCGGGGATCGAACGCGAGACCTTTTGCATGGTAGGCAAACGCGCTGACCATTATACCACGAGGCCGACGTTTATGAATTTTATTCATCTTATTCATTTGATTAATTTTATTTGGGAAACCAACCATCAATAATTTATAAAGAAGTGTTACGAAGTGAATGTCGATTCAAATAATAATATTTATATTTTTCAAATGATTATTTCCTGCCTTTTTAATTTCTAATATTTCTTAATTACTAAGCGTACTTCATTTTTTGTTTATGTATCAAATTTGGAAACCATCTTCAAAGTTATATGAGTGATTATTTGTAAGGATATGGTCAACTAACTCCTAAAAACCCGTTTTCATGACATCTCATATCTTCTTTAATTCTAGTTTCAAATGAACGTGATGTTTTTCCAACACAAAATGAATTGCAGCTATAAAAAATTAACTTATTAACGTTAGATTAATCAAATTAATCAGTTTTTTGTTTTGTATTTTTTAAAATATTTCCTATATTGTTGTTTGTGTAATACGCTTGTTTTTGCTTAGGTTCTGGAGTTGTTCATTCTGTTTATATGGTATCTTTAGAACCTTCTTTTGGCTTTGCTGCATCATTCATCTTCGGTACCTAAGACTCATCTTGTTTCTTTATTGCAGATTCAATCTCTGAGCTTTTTCCTTGTGATTGCCCTTAAGGTTTTCATTTCTGATGTTCTAAACAGATATTTTGTACTGATTCAAACACATATGTCAAACACGCTTGACACATGCCTTGTACTGTATATCCGTACTTTTTTCTTTTAATTATAAATTTAATCTTGTTTTTTCATTTATAATTTTAAAACAATAATTAGATGTCACAGCGGTCCTTTTACATGGGCATAAAAAAATGTCCTTTCAAAAGAACCCGTTTTAAAATTCCAAAGAACTTGGCAAATTACTGAACATTCAGGAACAAGTGTATCATGGGTATGGACTGTTAACCTTAAAGAAGTCTAATCGTAATATTTTTTTTATTTATTAAATCCTAACATTAACTAGCAACTTATTGAACATTTTTTAGTAACGATAATGATTAGTAATTTTTATTTTATTTATTGTATATGCAGATAATTGTAAGAATTCCGTATTAAAATTTGGTAAGGCTTTTAAAAAAATTTTTTTTTTTAACTTAATAAGATTTAATTCTACTTAAAAAAAATATTAAATTATTATTCAATAAATAAATAATTTAGATTTACAATTTTTTTTCAAAATAAACCTTTGCAATTAAATCAGTATTAAAATATAATTATAATATTAACTTTAAAGCTCTACCCCAACAAATATTTCAAGTAGTTTTAGTTTTTCTTTTTAATGTTATTAAAACATATTAGTAAAGGACTACTTATGCTCTAAAGATAGAAAATCTCCACCTTAGAACAGGCTGTGAGAAATTAGACGGAGACTATCATAAATAGAAAACACTCCGTTTTCATTTTACATTTATTGGTTTTATAAAGATTCCCTGTTAATAAGTATGTATTTTATTTTTTTGCAATAAATTTATAAATAAAAATTAAAATAATAAAATAATGAAAGGGCTTTATCATTATACCCATAATGTACCTAATAAAATACACTCAGTATACCCTAATCAATTTTAAATTACATTACTTTTCTTGGTTCATATAAAAATCCTTAATACTGGTTGAATGTTGGTACTATTTTACACCTACCTTATACCTATATCATTAAACAGCAATTATTGTTAGTATATAAGGATACTTAGTAAATATTTAAGTCAGTTTGAACTTGTCCTTACAAGACGAAACGCGTCACATGTATATAAAAAAATAAATAAAAGTAGAATCAAACCCAATAACAGTGTTTTATTTTGGATACCTTACTCAATTTAAAATAGTCTTTTTTTATCAGATTTCAAATTGATTTAATTTTAACCTTTACAATTTCCAATAGGCACCTACATATAAGGTACTTATTTTATCCCGAACTGGTAGTTGAAGTCCAAAATTGGTTAGCGTTATTGGTGCGCATAAAAAAAATCAGATCAACCATAAATATTTTTTTGCGAATAATTTATTGTACAAAAATCATCAAATTGTGCATCTCGATGACAAATAATGCAAAACGAAATGTATGATAATCAAATATTCCTATTTAGTTCAGGTTAAAGGAAGAAACGGTCATCATCTTTCCCCTTTCCGGACCCAATGGTGCATAGGGCACTGCATTTGTAAACCATAAGCGACGTATTTGGATCAAACGTCACACGAGGGTACGGTGATTAGTCATATGCTTCTAGTACCATTAAAAAAACAGCAAAATATTGCAATTTAATATATTTTTAAACTCAATATTTCACGTCCTCTCTGCCAGGAATTGAACTCAGGACATGAAGAATGGTAGGAAAACGCACCATTCACTACCCAATAATGTGGACATGTCTCCACTCAAATTTTTTCTGAAGAATTTTAACTTCAGAGTAGCTATCGAGTTGAAAACGCTTGTTAATTATGTTCTATTTCTACAAACAATAATACAAAGCGTGAAATAAAATGGAAATAAATATTAAAATATAAAGCTTTTTAAATCGACATTATGAATCAATTTAGAGATTTGTAGAAGCATTTAGGTACGCTGCTTGTTGTTTTAATTTAGTAAATAAATATGTTGTATTCATCGGCTCAGATTAAACCAGTAACATCAAGTATATTAACTAAAAACGCTGTTAATTACTATACTACGCGGTAAAGATTATTTTAACAAATTGTTTATCACGTTTCAAATTTCAAAAAAAAGTCAATTATTATATTAAAAAGGTAGTTATACAAATTTGCAAAAATAAATAAAATAATTAAACAAAAATTAGGAATATTTAAATAGAATTAAAGCAGGAAAAATTATCTGCATATAAACATTCTACCAAACATATGATAAAACTTGTAAATTCAATGTCAACTGTCCAATTTGATTTGGTACGGATTTTGAATTTGAACAAAAATCCCCGACGTAAGTAGAAGCTCTGGACGGGACATAATCCCTGAAAAGCGAACTGAAGAGCTCATAAATCGTTTGCACGCAAAATCAATCAAAGCTTTCCAACCTACCCCGCTCCGCCCCAGCCTCTCGCTATATTTCGATTTTATCATTTAATTTGACAATGATAAATTTGAGAGGGCGGACCATCCCTTATCGCCTCAATTTAGGAGTTCGATGTAATTATATCGTGTTTACACTTTGCGATCGGAAGGTTGATCGGTTGATGTCCAGATGGCGATAGTAATTATTATATTACGCCGCGCCGCGCCGTGTCAAACTGTATCAGACACTCTATGCGTTGACAGATTTGCGCCCGTAAATAAATGGAGATATTGGCCTGTTTCACGCCGTACAAATCCACACTAATGACAGAATGAGGAAGTTTAGTGGTACGGGAAAATGGAATCAATATTTTCTTACACGGGGTTAAAATTAGAGCATTTAATTGTATGACGATGTACCTCGAAAATTTTTGGAAAAAAATAAAAAAAGGATTTTAATAAAATTGACCTAAGTCACAAGTTCTTCCAAATAAACCAGTGATAGGATAGTATTAGGATAGATTTCTGGTTTCCGAAAATTCAACTCACCAATCAACAGACCTTTTCGACGGGGATTTGTGATGTCACGGGCGGGGGCGAAGTAATATCAAAATTACAAAACGTTAAAAAAAAATAACGCAGATAATAGGAAAATTAAAAAAAATTTTTTTTTTGGCTTAATTGGATAGTCTATTAATAGACCAAAAAAAAAACAAAAAAAATCACTGAACTTCCTCATTAGAGTGGATTGATTTTCATTAAATAAAAAAATAACCATTTCACCGTTTTCCCGTAAGGGCAGAGAAGAGAGAGCGCCATATCATCCTTTCTTTGCATTTAGACTTCGCTTCCTCTACATTTATAAGCATTCTCATGCAAACTCGCCAATTAATCCAACATTTAAAATATCCATCTTCAAGTATTTGTTGGATTTGGTCATGCTATATGTTTCGCGGTCTATCTCAATTACTGCAGCCTCCATTATTCACATCGTAAATCTTTTTAGCAGTTATTTCGCCGTCCATTCGCTCTACATATCCAAACAAACGCAAAACTCAATTACAGATTTCGCCAATTTCATTATATTTCAAAAATGGATTTTTATAATATTATTTTTCTTTATTTTGTGGATACTCTCAGATGAAAATCCTGCAAAAAGACATTGAGAGAGGAGATTAGTTGACCTAATAATGAACAAGTTAGTATATTTGCCTGACATTAAACTAATTAAAAAATAACAAATTAAAAATCAATCCACCCTTCGTAATTTTGTCTTGCCGTGTGGATTTGTCTGATCGTCTGGAATGGGCGATCTTCTTATATATTGATCATTTTACACCGCGGCACAAATCTGATGGTGATGTTATTTAGACTTACATTTAGTGTAACTAAGTAATTGATTACAAAAAAAAGTCAATGTATTCAATTAACGTGTTGGGTTTTCTTTCTTCAACACCAGCATCATTCCGTTCTTGCACCAAATGGTGAATAGGGCACTGCATTGGAACACTAATCGCTGCGTATCTTGATCATTTTTATGTTACAACAGAAATGAAGAACATTTTTGAGAAGGTAATATAGAAGTCTAGGCATCTACGGGACTTATGACCTGTTTTTGGCTAATCATTGGCTGGTTTAGATGGCCACTTTACACACTGTGTAACATTCACAAATAAATAAATACATTCAATTAGATGAATGTCATCCGCATAAATAAAGGTTTCAGCTCTTTAACTTCGCGAACATGAACGGATGAAAGAATTTAAGTTATATAGATGTTCACATATGGATAGAATGGTAAATGTTACACAGTGTTTAAAGTGGCCCCTTAAACCAGCCAATGACAGGTCATAAGCCCCGTAGATGCCTAGACTTCTACATTACCGTCTCTTAAATGTTCTTCATCTCTGTTGTAATGGGTTAATAATAACAGCTCTTCAGGGAATTGAATTCAGTTCTTGTCTACAAAAATTTGGACTAACTTAAAATATTATTGATCGTTTTTGTTGCATGAAGAGTAGATTATCAGTCTTACGCTTAAGGTACCAGTCCAGGAACTATGAAATATTCTAGTGTGAAAACACCTTTTTAAATAAATATTTCATATCAACCATATCGGGAATCGAGCCGATGACCTCTTGCATGGTAAGCTAACGCACTGACCATTACACCATGAGGCCGACAGCCATTTCATTTTATTTTTCAAGCACTTTATTTTGATATTTATCGTCAAACCTCCTACTACTTAAACTTCCAACAAGATTATGAGAATAATAATCTTATTTGTTTTTAATATATTTAGTTTGTCTACTAAAATTTCCAGGTAGACCTGCATTTTAATTGAAATATGATTTACTCGTTTTATGACTGGATTGTTTAATCTTTCCCTAGTCCGATGATGTCAGCCATGACAAAACAGAGTCACTGATAAACAGTTTTGAAATAAAAGTGCTCAAAGAAAAACCTTTTGTGATTTTTATATTATTTTATTTGATTTATTGTTATTATTAATAGAAAACGACTTTTTTAAAATAATGTTTTAAATATATCCAAACGTTTTTAGACTTCCCGGATTTCACTCCCTAGGGAGTCATAGAGATCGGAATTTATTGCGATAAAGAGGGAAAACATTCCCGAGAAGGGAATATGGAATTCTAGGCGTTTACAGGATTTATGACCTGTCATTGACTGGATAAAGCGGCCAATTTTCACACTGTGTAACATTTATTATTCCGCCTATGTTCAAACATCCATATCTTCTCAACTCTTCCATCTGTTAACATTTGTGAAGCGAAAGAGCTAAAACCTTTATTGATGTGGATGAGATTTATCTAGATAAATTATTGCACCTACTAGGCAACGCCCGAAGGTACTTTTCAATGTTTGTGTCTCTTTTAATACCAGATAGTTTAATCAACAATATTTTGAGTATGTCTAAATGTTTTCAGACAGGCTGGATTTCATTCCTTAGGATGTTATTAAAATCCAACTCTCTCTCTTCGATGGCGCAAAAGCTCATATCGAGCTTTGGTCTTCTGCAACTTTCGCCTCCAACGCTGTCTGTCCTCAGCCGCCGTCTTCTAATTTTCCCCCTGGAGAAACTACGCTGCATCTTTTCTCACTTTATCCTTCCATCTCAGCCTGGGTCTTCCCACTAATCTCTTTCCTCCCGGGTGTCCGCTCATCAATCTTTTAGGGACACGTGAGTCAGGCATTTACTGTACATGTCTGGCCCATCTTAATCTAAGCAACTTCATATGTGCCGAAATGCTCGGGGCCTGGTATATATTGTACAGTTCTTCGTTATACCGAATGCGCCACTAATAATTCTCTCTCACTGGTCCGCAGATTCTTCTGAGTACTTTTTGTTCAAAAGTGTACAGCATTTCAGCCATCTTTACTATCAGTGTTAGCGCCTAACACCTATATGCCAATACGGTACATATAATTGTTTTGTACAGGGTGGGCCTTAACTGTATGTCTAGTTTCAATTGACAAACAATAAATAATTGTAGAACTGAGACATGTTTTATTTATATATTTAGAAACTACAATAATTTGAAATTTTTATGATTTCTAAGTTTTAAAAATTATATTGCCCATGTGATTTCCACCTACTGGTTGAAGGTCAACTTAGTTGAAACATTGTTTGAGGGGGATTCGCGAATTCTCAAAAAAACTTTGACAAGTTGCCTGCGGAAATGGCGTTAATTTCCCGAACAATGTTTTGTTTTAACTAATTTATTGTTATTGGATTGTCTTCAAAGACTTTTGATTTTAAGTATCCTCACAAAAAATAATCACGCGGACTAACATCCAGGCTCCGTAAGGGTCACTTTATGTCTCTTCTTCGTGAAATGAGTTTCCCAGGGAATATCTCCTTTAAACGGTCGACGATCCGTATCATTCGGCTTTAACTCTTGCGTCGGTTGAATTTTAAGTTTTTTGATGTAAATTGTGGCGTAAAATTTTTCGTAAAGTGGTTCTCTTATTGTTGAAGGCTTAGCTTCTCTTGCGAGTCGATTGTTGTGGATTTTCCCTTACTGATTCACAAACACGCTGAGTAACTTCTGGTATCCTCGCTGACTTCGGGCGGCCTTCATTCATTATTCTTACTGTTTAGCCGGTTGTCTCGACCATTTTGATCCATTTTCAAATAGACTTTGTGTTTGGTGCTTGTTTAATGTTTTGTTAACCGAAGTGAGCACGGTAAATTCATCTCAAAATTGTCACGGAGTAATTGTTTACGTAATATGCGCGATAACAAAACACGCGCTGCTTTTTCGTAAATGGTTCCAAAGCGACTAAAAAGTCTACAAAATAGCGCGTCTAAAGCTAAGGTTTCCTAGGACAGCGGTGCCCGTATTTTAACGGCCGTAGTGAACGGTGATGCAGTGGACAGCCGTCGTAAAGGTAATTAGAGAGTGGTTTCCCAGAAAAACGGTGTTAAATGGTGTTGATAACACCGTTTTCCTAGAAAACCACACTCTAGTCACCTTTACGACGGCTGTCCATTGCATCACCGTTCACTACGGCCGTTAAAATACGGGCACCGCTGTCCTAGGAAACCCTAGCTTTACGCTACCTCCCGCACCGCGCCCACCCTACGTATTTAAAAAAAAATAACGAAATATACCGCGAACATAGTTAAGGCCCACCCTGTATGTGAAAATTAGTTTTTCTGTGGACGTTACGTGCTTTGAACACTGGCAGCAAAGAAAAGTATGGTTTATTGGCTGCTGTGATTCTTTTTCTGATTTCTGCTGGATCTTCATTGTTCTCAGTTATACTGGAGCCCAGGTAGGTGAATTGCTCGAACACTTCGAAGAAGTAGTTATCTTTGTATTGGGCACACCCGCTAAAAAAAAATAACACCACATATTAAAATCTAACTAGACATCCATATTTCCACCATGAAAATGTTCACCCTTTCTGTTGCAATTAATTTGAAGGTTATTTTCCTTTATTATAATGCAAAATACGTTATTTCGACATGACAATGCAGAATACGATTAGTCATAGAAATTGTTTTTTCCCTTTTTCATAATCTAAATAAATATTGTGGTATTAGAAAAATAATTCGTATTTATTTGATAATGAAATTCAGACTGTAATAGCACTCAAAATAGAAGTACACTTAGAGGTTCGTTCTTTTATAAGTTTATAATTATAAAATACATGTATTAGATGCGATAAAAATTCACACATATAACAAAATTGTGAGTAGACACATTTAAAATTTATGATAATGCCTTTGCTTTTTAAATATGTTAAATAAATTGTTTATGATTGAATACATATTATTTAAATTAATATTTTTTAATTAATATTATGAAAACTAAAAGTTGTATTAAATAAATTCGTTTACGAGTACATAATATTTAAAAAACAAGGTCATCAGCATAACTTTTATGTAAAAAAAAAGTTAAATTGCGTATTTATATTACGCCTCTTAATTAAGTAAAAGTAAAGAATATTTTTTAACATGTACAACAAAAAAACCTGAATTACATCAAAGATATATCAAAAAACATATTTTATTTTTTAAATTCGATTTACTAACAAGCACAACTCTTACTAAAGTAGTACATGTTTAAACAAAAAGTACATATAAAAATAGAGTTAATTTAAAAATAAAAAAGTTAAGTACGTTAAAATAGAAAAAAAAAGAAAACCAATCAGTTTTAAATAGTATTAAAAAAATGCTTTTTATTACTTTTTATATATATTTCGGAATCAAAAAAAGACTTTATTTACGTACAGTTTTTTTAAAATATTATTTTGTTGGTACATTTAAGTTTTTTTTGCATGTACTATACATTTATATATATATATATATATATACTATATTGTGTTACTAAAATTTTTAAAGAAAAAAATCCCTGCAAAAAAACTATTTTTGCTATTTGGTGAGAATAAAATGAATGTTTAAAGAAATTTTTATTTAAAAAAATCAGTAAAACAATTAAAAAACAAAACAAAATGCTAAATCAAAATGAGGCAATATCTTGTACTTACCAACGTTAATGGTTCATAATAAAATATACAAATACATCTACGTGAAAAGGGATACATTAAAGAAAGTTCGTTTTGAGTTATTTACCAAATGAATATAAAAAAATTAACATAAAATATACTATACCTGCATATATGAGTTTTTACAAAAAAAGGCACATAATTTTGTATACAAAAATAACCGCACGATCCAACGAAATAGCTTTAGAAGGTAAGGTAACGAGTTTTTAATATTTTATTGGGAAATTGGCCGGTTAAATAAACATTAAAATGTGAGTAAGCAGAGTGGAGACCTCGGCGGCCTTGCTTGTAAGGATTTCTCGCAATAATTTATCGCTAAATCCTCGAGATTTACAATTCAGCGCCATAAAATATCCCAAGTAAGAGATAGATTTGCCCCAAATCCTCGACTTCCCACAAAAAACTGCTGGAAAGTTTATAAAAATGGATATCAAAATACACTTCGCATACATGTAAAAGTTTTCGTTCTAGTTACAAGGATTGTTTTGAGACATTTTAATGCCAATTTCTTGATAAATCACAATTTCAGAAGCGGATTTCCGCAAAAAGAAATTTGAAGGATTATATTTTTGTAAACAATATTTTAAATATTAGTTTTTTTTAAACATAATATTTGCGTTCTTATTACTGACCCAAATATTTTAATTTCAAAGGCCATTTCCAACAAGTTAAAAATAACTCACTACACAAAAACCATGTTGTGGTAGAGGATTTGAACCTCAAACCTATGATCTGTGAGTCCACAACACTAGCCACAGGACCTCAACCCGGTTTGTATGAAATGCTTTCTTAACAAAAATCATAGGATTTTTTTTTTAGTTTGAGTAAAACTGATGGGAAAACTCTCGAAGAAGGAAATTGAAGATGTTTTTGAGATGACTTAACAATATCACCATTTAATTCTGTGCCTATAATATTTTTTATTAGAATTAGAAAATGAAAAATTGACTACTAACTTGATTTAACACTTAATTTTTATACCATAATTTAATGCTATTCATATTTATGGACAGGACAATCGAATTATAAAAACGTAATTTTCTTGATCAGTTCTGTTGAGGGACTTCTGGGCCGAACATCCCTTTAGCACTAGCTAGCGCCCATTGCTTCCGCCACAAATGAGGGTATGATTACTAGCTACTGGGAATTATTGCCAGCTTAAGGCAAGAATTTCCTCATGTCTTCAGAGTAGAGTCGTCTGATAAGGAAAACTAAACTTAACACTCGTCAAGTACCTCCGTTTAGTTGCAACAATTCGCGAACAGTATACTCATATAATGCTATTCCGAATCGACTCCATAAACTCGGTAATAACTATTCCGAACTTCCTTTTTTTAACAAAGAGTAAGGTTTATATTAATCAACTCTTTTAATATTAGAAATCAAACACTGATTTGAGTCTACTGAACACTTTATTTTATTTTTACAAATAAAAAAATAAAAACTTCGTGACAATTGTTTTGCCTTGTTAAGGCATTTTCAAATGAATTTCCTAACAAGGCGAAACAATTGTCACGAAGTTTGTATTTTTATATTTGTAAAAATAAAATAAAGTGTTCAGTAGACTCAAATCAGTGTTTGTTTTCTAATATTATAAGTTTGAATATGGAGTTCTACAAAATAAACACCAAATAAATAAATCAATTAATCAAGTCTATTGAATTATTTTTAAAGATGGTGAACAGTATTTTATATTTATTAGATTATAGTGATTTCTATGTTTACTTTTGTATGGGTACTATTGTGTACCATATTTACGTGTAAACTTCATTTTTTGATTGCTTTACTTATTATTATCATTTCAATTTTTTCGAAAATTTTTGAGATATAAAAGAATTTTATTGTATGTACCTCTGAAAAAAAAACATTTTCTTTGTAAAATTCTAAATTGAATATGCACAATTTTATATTTTTATTTTTCTCTTTTATATACTCGTATCTAAGAACCTAAGTTCTTTATACAAAACTGATGTGTTATAGTATTTATATAACACAATACTTTTTAACTAGACTTTTTTGTTTTTCGCATCACATTGACATATTAACGTACTATAACAGATATGAAGAACATTTTAGAGAAGGTATTATAGAAGTCTAGGCATCTACAAGGTTTCAGCTCTTTAACTTCACAAACATCCAGAGATGAAAGAATTGAAAAAATATATATGTTCAAATATGGCCAGAGTGGTAAGTATTACACAGTGCGTAAAATGGCCACTTTAACCAGCCAATGACAGGTTATAAGCCCTGTTTGCCTAGCCTTCTATAGTACCATTTCTTAAATGTTCTTTTAAATGTTAAAATATAACGTTTTCCAAATGAAGAGCACCAGAAGACACATCAGTAAAAATACAATAAATTAGTCAACAGTGCATTTTCCTTCTTTGTTTTAGATTATTTTTTTTAAATTCATAGTTCAAGCATCTTTGGCAGATTCATTCCTTTGACTGAATGCGAACAGAAGTTATTAAAAATGTTCACTTTTATCTACTTCACATTCCATTCTGAAGGCTTGTATAATAAAATAATACACGTAACCTAAAAAAAAAACAATTTCTTTTATGTATATTTTTTGATGACGTATATTTATTTTTTGTTTTTTTTAAACTTTGGTGGTTATTTTTAAATATGGAAAAAAACGGATACGACGCTTACTGCAACATATTTATTTATTAAAAATTAAAAAAAACACTTTCAACTGCACTTACAGTGGTATTGAATAGCACAACTTATATTTATTTTAGGGATGTTCGTTTGTTTTAAGAGATGTTTCGCGATGGTTTTAGAGTAAATTGTCATAACCTCGTACATTTCGCGTTTTCAATACATATTATTTATGTTCAGCTACCTAAAATTAATATTCCAAACAATTATTTGATAAAATTCGTATTTGAAGCACTAATTCTGCGATTTTCAATTAAATATATATGTGTATATCAAAGGTGTGGAATTTTAATTTTACGAAATAGACGCAAATTTATACGAATTTTTTTTATACTTGCTGATAGATGCAAAATACACCTATTTGGTACAGTGGATGTGTATCTCAATGGTTATGGGGATGATTTTCTTCAATGAAAAAACAAAATTCAATGAATCTTATAAACGCATACTCAAGATTTAAATTAGCTTCGTATCTGAGCTGTGCCCGAAAATAATGAAATTATTTTATAAGGTTCAAGTTATCTATTCGCTCACCATTTGTGGAAGAAATTAGAAGACTTGAAAGCGAATCTTGAACGTCAAAGTCAAGGGTGTTTTAGTATCAAAACGTTACATTTGCTCCTAAACAGTTATAGAAAGATGGATAAAAGAAGGGGTGAAATGGAAACACAATAAAAAGTTTCAAATAAAGTTTCTCTGCACATGAGATTAAATACAACAAATGAACAATGATTTGAGTATGTCCAAATGCTTGCAGACTGGTGCAATTTTCTCCCTAGAGAGTTATTCATATATAAATTTGTCTTTTACTTCACAAAAGTCAACAGATGGAAGAGTTGAGGAAATGTGGATGTTCAAACAAAGGCAGAATGGTAAATGTTACACAATGTGTGAAGTGGCCACTTGACCAGCCAATGACATGTTATAAGCCCTGTAAATGCCTAGACTTCGATATTGTTTTCTGTCTTAAAAATGTTTTCCTCTCTGTTGCAATAAATTTAACTAACAAATAAACCCTTTTATCGTATCGGTCAGTTATTTTGCCTGTCTGTGGCTGCAATTATGACTACATTAAAACGGAATACTTTGATCAAAAGTTTTTTTAAATTCCTTTCTTCAGATAACTCTTTAACATTAACGTTAATGATACTTCTTCTTCTATTATTGCCCTGTCAGGTATCCCCAATGTTGGCAATGACTCTGGAAAAAGTCTCTCTGTCCTGTGCTGCCCGGAAAGTTTGCTCCACAGTCCTAAAGCCAGTCCAGTCTCGTATATTTTGCAGCTAAGACATCTGTCTTCTTCCAGCCCCTCTTTGACCTTCAATCTTGCCTTTTAAAATTAAATTAAGCAAGTGGTACTTTTTTCCACGCATTATATGCCCCAGATATGAAATTTCACAAAATTTCATGGTGGTTAAGAGTTCTCTGTTCATTCTAGCTCGACTTAAGACTTCTGAGTTCGTTATCAGGTCTGTCCAAGATATATTAAGCATTCTGCTATCAACCACATTTCAAAAGCTTCCAGCCTACTTATAGTGTTCACTTTCAGAGTCCAAGTCTCACAGCCATACAACAATACAGACCACGCATAACATTTCACCAATCTTTGCCTTATTTTCAAGTTGAGATTAGCATTGCAAAAGAGGGATTTCATTTTATTGTTTATTATTATTTAATCTATATTTTTTGCGCCAACATTTATTTATTATTTTTTTTAGTTAATCTAGTAAAATATTAAATAGTTTACGTGAAATTCCGTATTGTAAATCCAGACTCAGTAAAGACACTTATTTTTCGTAGCTCCAAAGCCATTAAATGCATTTTATAAGGTCAATATGAAAGAAATTAATTATTTCAATTTGTACGATTGGAATTTATGTTGAAATTATGAATAAAAACAGCAAATTAAAGAACCTTTTTTTTATGAATAGCATACATTTTTATTATAATTTTCTTATTTTCATTGAAAAAAATGTATTCTGATATGAGCACTTATTTTATGTAAAATTATTTTTATTCAAATTAAAAGTATATCCACACACAGGTCATGCCTTTATTTTTTTTTGTGTTTATGTAATAGTATATTTTGTATTTGTAAATTATGAATACCGTTAGTAAAATGCGAAAAAAAAATTATAAATAATAAAAAAAGTTACTTGCAAAATGAGCTCATTGGCTGATATACTCACCTTTATCATTTAATGTTTCAATCAATAAATTAGAATGATGTTCCCAATGTAAAAGACATTTTGTGGGCTACTGAATTCATATTCTATTATTAATGGTAATATTTTAAAAATCTTTTGTAAAGGTTGTCTTTTGTTTGTTTTGTCTGGTAGTTCATTGTATAATTTTAGTCCCTAGTTTATTAGTCTTAAATGCGCTTGCCTCGTTTCGAATGTTGTATGTGATATTGTTCTGATATTCTTGTATTGTGTCCATGTTTACTAAGAATGCTGATTTACAACCTTTGCCATAGTAGCATTTCGGGGCATTTGGAGTCCAACTAACAGCGTAGACACAAAACGTTTCTTTTGTAAATATAATGTCGTCGTTACTGACAGAACGTCTACTCAGATTGAGTAAAATGTATGAAAAACTTGTTTTTGTAAGGCCACAGCAGGAATGAAAATGGTGAGAAAGTAGTAAGATCTAAATTTACTTTCCCTCAATGTTGAAAAACCAAACATTACATTTAGTCTCAGTTGAGTTACCCAACCAGTCACAATTTTTAATGTTATGCTTCATAATTGTGCTTCAAACCAAATTCCAGGACGCAATAATGTGCCGTGTACCTGCTCTTGCTTAAAAAAAGTCAATGAAATAAAATATTTGGGAATTATGATCGCCATCTTACATGGGAATCTCACATTTTTATGACTAACAAAAAACTCCGAAAACTGATACATGTGTTTAACTCATTAAAAGGTGTTAGATTACGGAGCAGTTAAAGCAGTATATTTTGCACTGTTCCAGTCGGTCGCGTCATATGGAGTAATTGGATGGGGTGGTTGTTCGGGAGCAATATTAAATCCATTGGCCATCCTCCAAAAAACAATATTGAAAATAATGCTAAAACTGCCATCAACCTACCCCTCTCATACTTTATTTGAAACAACAAATTTACTAACTGTCAGACAACTTTATGTTAGGGAAGTTCTTACAAATTTCTGCTCTTTAATAAAAAACAGAACACAACACAATATTAAAACAGGATATGCAATGAGCATAAACTTTGGGGTACTCTAAAGTAGAACTGCCCCTTTTCAGAGGCATTTTGCAGTATTTGGCCCCAGGGATTTTAACATGTCAAACCCTGAAATAATGGCGTCTGTCAGTTACAATGTTGATAAGAAAAAGGTGAGCAATTGGATAAGGGGTAGACCTTTTTATATCTTGTAAATTATTTTTATGACTAAAAATTGTATTGCTTTTAATTGTTTTTTTTTTCATTTATATCTTATTTTTACTTTTTAAATTTATTCTTTTACATTTGTTTGAATTTTCTTATTATTATTAGTATGAACATAAATGTTTCATTTTTCAATTATAAATTATGTATTCTTTAATTTATTTTTGTGCTTCAATTTTTATTATTATAGGTATGTTTTCCAATTCATATTTACGTTTAATTTATTAATTACTATTGGTATATTTTATGATTATTTATTAATTAAATATTACTCTTATAATATTTTGTGAATATATATTTAAACTTTTGCTAATCGAAGCAAAACATTATTTATTATTATGTTTATTAAATTACATTTTCTACCATATAGATGTGTTAGTACTTTTACTTTATTGAGTTATTTTATATTTATTTTTTCTATCAATTAATTACGGAATTGAATTATGAAATTACTTTTAATTATTAATAACATATTGCTATGTATTATTTCATAACTTTTCTGCATTCCATTTCTTGACATGTATACATTTTTACTAATGATATTTTAAATTTTATTTCGTATATTGTTTTGATTATTTTGTATGTAGTTTAATATATTTATTAATGTTTTTGATTTATATATAGAAGAGTCCCGACTTAACACGGAATTTTCTAACAAGTCGGGACCTAAAAAAATATTATTGTGCTATGATAAAATAATGTATTGTGTGCATAAAATAAATTAATAAAATATCTTATTTATATTTATGCTTCAAATTTTATCACTATCGGTATGTTTTCAAATTTACATTTTTGTTTTATTTTCTAATTAATAATGGTAAATCTTTCAATTTATATTTATGATTCAATTTTCATTATTACTTGCATGCTTTCTAATTTACACTTATTTTGAATTTCGTTATATTATTACTACTATCATTTTATGAAAAAAAAGAAAGTCCTTCCTTAACACAGCAATTTTCTAGCTAGTCGAGACCTAAAACAAAGAAACTCTGTATATTTTAAAACTGTGAAATACATAAATAAATAAAATAAGTAAATTTCATAAATGAATATGGTATACGTGAATTTCCAATTTTTACTACCAAAAAAATCTTCCCTTTATTAATAATGTATATCTTCTTAATTTTCAAATACTGTAAGAGACGAACTGTACGTATTTCATGAGAATAATTCTTTTGTAATTTTCGACTTTGTCAATATAAAAACGCAAACACCAATTTTCTTTATACAATATTTGTACTCATATAAAATACACTAACCCTTTGCTACCGGACGGTACAAATTTGTGCAGATGTAAAATAACTTATATATCTCTATACGAGAATGCATTTGATGTTATTATGTAATAAACCACTGTTGGTACATATCCTAAAATCCGTAATTATTTATATCGTTTTTTTTCTTAACGATCGACATATATATGAACTAACTCTAAACAACTATAAATAAAATGCTAGAACCTTAATTGCAAATAATAATTATAATTTAATCGAACAGTACCAATTTAAAGAATTTCGTAAATTGTAATTTTTTTTTACACTTTTAATTATCACTAATTATTTTTTGTCTGGTTTGAAAAAAGAAAATAGAAAAGTCTTATTTGAAATAACTCCGTATGGATCTGCTGGCGAAAAAAATTTTTGAAACCAAATAAACAAAAAAACTTTTTATTTTCATAATATGTCATATTTGAATATTATTGTGATACATTTTTTTTACAAGTGGAATGATACGAAGTGGCTTTATACGGGTAAGCTTTTTTTCTAACCTTTTGGCATTGTATTGAAATATAAAAAAAAACTTTAATTGGCCTACAATTTTGGTTTATATGAATATATTGTATTTTTTTGTTATAATGGCTGTTGTTTTCTTTTAATAAATAAATAAATATTGGGACATCTTTCAATTGTTTCGCCTATTTTGGATACTGAGAAAAAATTCTATAGAGTTGATGCTTCACATAACGATATTTTGAAATTATGTTCCGAAAACTAAGCCTTGTCGCGTGAACATTGCCGCGAAAACGCGTAGTAGACAAAAAAATACTAACTGTCTATGTCAGTCAACTGTGAATTCAAAGCTGTATGAAACGCTTTTAACACTGTTTTACGATTACTGACTTCAAGTTAGGTTCCGGAACCTAGGTTAAATGGAATACAAGACTAGTGTTGCATCTAGTGTATACATAAACCAATGATGTTGAAGTAACTATTTCCAAAAAATGACTCCTGGGAATTAATTTTGGGTGTGTCACTCGTTTGGTTATATAAAATTACTACTCCTTTACAATCTTAATTATTATTATGAAAACAAGAAAGTGTTTTTTTTCCAAATATATTTGTGGTTTGATGCGGGTAATTTATTTATTTCCGAAAAAATATAGCATTGGAAAAAATATTATTCATTTCAATTTTATTATTACGCAAAGTTTTATTTTTGATTTTGCATTACAGCAAAACTTTTTAGTTTCTACATGCCCTAAAATATAGTGTTTTTGCTTATTTTTAAAATTATTGCAATGTTTTATTTTACATGTTATTATAATATAAATGCCCCTTGGGCGTATTGTAAAATTAAAATTAACAATTTCCCTAACAATACAAATTTGAACCCTCTTTTTTTATAGAAAGTGCTTAAAAAAATCAAGAATAATTCGTTATTTTCAAGGTATAAATAACATAATTCGAAAAGAAAAAAAAACTCTTCTAAAACTATGTTCATAGAACAAAGGGATAAGGAATAAAACTTTAACAAAACATTGTTTTTTCTTCGTATTTTATCATATATACATATATTTTCTAATTTTGTTCATATTTTGGGCATCGCGGTTTAGTGGTCAGCGTATTTGCCTACCATGCAAGAGGTCTCGCGTTCGATTTCCGACATGGTTGAGATTTAATATTTATTAAAACAGGCTTTTTTCACTATAATATTTCATGAAGCGTAATACTGATCATCTTACCTTCATGTAACAAACATTATCAAGATACACTGCGATTGGTATACCAATGCAGTGCCCTATGCGTCATTAGGTGCGTAAAGGGTATGATGATGATGAATATTTTTTTTTTAAATACTGCATTATTACAGTAAAAACATCACATTTTTCAATATCGATAAATTTTCTTTTATTTTTTATCTCATAATGCATTTTTCATCTCATAATTGCATTTCATAATATAGTTTTGACCCTTTATACATTAGTTATTTTGAGTTTTTGTTTTTTCCTAAAGAGATAGTCTTAGCTTATTCCTGTTTCTACCTCTATAGTTATGTACATTTCTCAACAGTATTTTGAGCTTGTCCAAATTTATGTAGACAATAACTGGATTGACAGATCGTAAGCCCTATAAACGCCAAGACTTCTTAATTAACTTCAATTAAATGTTCTTCATCTCTGCTGTATCAAATTAATGTTCATTTATATTAAATTGGCCAGCGCAATATTGACTAATAAATATTTCATATTTGAATTAAAAAATTTGATTACAATTGACAATCACAATATTTACAACAATGAAGGATTTAGCTGTTTTTTTTTTAATTTAAAAAATAAATTAAATCTTAAAGTAGGGCACACATATCATACATATTGTTATGTGTGTTCTAATAATAACATTGCAAATATATTTAATTTATAAGTTGTTTATTTTTTTATTTTTTTTTATTTATTTCTTAAGTTAGCTTATATTAAAACTAATATAAACTATTATGTACATTTACATAATCTATATATATTTACATTTCCTTACAGTAACTTATACATTTATTTTTAAATTCTTTCAGACACTTTTCATTCTTCATACATTCAGGCATCTCATCATACATTTTTAAACCCTTATACATCAAACAATTTTGCGACTCAGCTCTTTTCAATAATGGTAGTCTTATTTTATCCTTTTGTCTAGTAGCATATTCATGACAATTTTTGTTTAAGACAACTTTATCCTTAAAATATTTTGGTAATTTATTGTGAAAAAATTTATGTATAAATATCAACATATTAAATTTAAGTCTCCTTCTTACAGATAACCATTTTAGTTCATCTCTCATTTTTTTTACATTGCTATATTTATTTTTCTTAAGAACTATTCTCATCGCTTTATTTTGTAAAATTTCTAGTTTATTTAAATTTCCTTCGTTTGCTAAAAATAATATTGTTGAGCAGTAATCTATATGTGGAAGAATGATTGTTTTGTAAATTAGTTCTGCAGTATCTTTATTTAATTTATTTCTCAATCTACTAAGGAAAAATATTTTTTTTGATATTTTTTTATTAACGTGTTCAAAATTTGCATTTAATGTCAATTTTGAATAAAGTATTATCCCCAAATATTTCATTTCATTAACCTTTTCTATCGTTTCATTATCAATAAGTACATTCATCCTTGGGTTTGGCTTTTTTCTTCCTAACTCCATGTATTTTGTTTTTCCAACATTAAGCTGAAGTTTATTAATTTTGAGCCACTCATATATTCTGTTTAAGTCCTCGTTTAATTTTTGTAAAGTCTCTGTATAATTTTCTCCCGCTATATAGATTAATGTATCATCGGCAAATAATTTCACATATGTCTTGACCATTATTTTAAATTTTGATATGTTTTTTTCTTCATAAATATTTTTTTCCATTTCGTAATACTTTTTGATTGCTTTAAATAAAATTGAATTTTGTGACTTTGCCTTTTTCCTAAATGGAAGTCTAATTTTGTTCTTTTCTCTAGTATTGTGATCGTGTTCATGCTGGTTCCGATAATTTTTTTTCCAAAATTCTGTTTTTTTATTTTTTCTTTTAAACTTCACTAAAATTTACAAATGGAAGAATTGAAGAAATATGGATGTTTAAACATAGACAAAATGGTGAATGTTACACAGTGCGTAAAGTGGCCACTTAAACTAGCCAACAGGTCATAAGCCCTGTAAATTCCTATACTTCCATATTTCCTTCTGTGAGGTATTCTCCATCCCTGTTATAATTTGTTATTATCGCATTTGGTTTGGATTTGTCTAGACAAAACCAAACGATAAACTTTGGCCATAAATTATAAATAGGAGCAACGTAGCGTAAACAAGTTTAGCATAAAATTACTTATGAAGATATTGAAATTCAGTATCAGCATCGAATTTATCAATTTAAAATCATTATTCATAGGTATACGAATAATGTATTCTAAATTTTAATTTAAAATTATATAATATTTTACTGCACTTAAGAAAATTTTGTTTGCTTTTTTATAGTTTTTAAAATTAAATGGATACGAGTAATTTTTAACTTTAAAAAAAAAAAATATTTGTTTATTTTCCATACACATATTATTTACAAAGAAATATAATTACAAAAATACACTTTAGAAAAATACATCTTAAAATTAAGCTATAACATGAATTGGAAAAAATGCCCACAAAGACTTCAGCGTCTGAGCGTGGGCCATTCCTTTTTTAATTATTAAAAAGTTAATATTGGAAGCGGTTAGCTTTCCTTTTTTTGAACTCGAAGATACAAACTCAATGCTATCATTTATAACTAATGAAGTGTACTCAGTTGCAGATAAACTTATCCCCAAGAAAACGGCAAAACGTAAGCAAGTTAAGTGTCCCCCATGGTGGGATGATGAGTGTACTTCAATAGTTTCTGATAGGAAAAAAGCGATGCGTGAGTATAGGTATAACATGTCTTTGGGTAATTTTTTAGAACTGAAGAGACTTCAAGCATTAGCTAGAAGAACTCTTCAGCGCAAAAAACGTCAAGGTTGGCGTGAGTTTTGTTCCTCACTCTCACCAGAAACACCTGTTTCTCAAATTTGGAGTGCTGTACGTCGATTCAAAGGGTGCTTATCATCATTGTCTAGCTCTTCTACTGATTGGATTGAAGATTTTGTAAATAAACTAGCTCCCCCGTACGTTCCTCAAGAATGTGAAGTATTTTCGGAAGCACAAAAAGTTGTGTCACCAAGTTGGCTTTCTCAGAGATTTACTCTGGAAGAAATGTCTTTAGCTATCAGTCATGCACGAGACTCTACTCCTGGTATAGATCTTATTTCTTATCAAATGAAAAGACACTTCCCACATTCCTTTCGCGTTGAACTTCTCAAATTATATAATAATGTTCTCGATTCTTCTGTGGTCCCAATAAAATGGAGACAACAACTTATTATTCCAATTTTGAAACCTGGTAAGTGTTCATCAAAAGGCTCTTCATATCGCCCTATTGCGTTATCTTGTTGTATGCTGAAAATTCTAGAATACATGATAAAGGCTCGAGTAGAATGGCATGTTGAAACTGAACGCCTCCTTCCCTACACTCAGTTCGGCTTCAGGAAAGCAAAGTCTTGTCTAGATAACATTGCTTTACTATACGTGGATATACAATCTGCAAAGACATCACAAATGTGCACTATTGCGTGTTTTGTAGACATAGCAAGTGCATATGACAACGTTAACCTCCCTTTTCTGGAAAGAAAGCTTTGTACGTCAGGTATTCCAAAAAAATTATCACGTATAATATTCAATATGCTTTCCCAGAGAGAGCTAGTAGTTGAAACCCCTACTGATAAGATTATGCGTACTGTTTATAAGGGCCTACCACAAGGCTCAGTTCTTAGCCCTTTGCTGTTTAACATATATACTATAGACCTACATAGTTCCCTCCCAAGTATGAGTAAAATTTTACAATATGCTGACGATTTTGTTATTTATCTCCACCATAAAAACATAACGCAGGGTGCGATCGAAATGGAGACAACAATGCATTATCTAGAGTTGTGGCTGAGCAGTAATTATTTAGAAGTTGCTCCCTCAAAAAGTCAATTAGTAATATTTTCCAATAAACATAAAATACCGGATATATGCATCAAACTTCAGGAAATACCGATCCCAATTAAGCAGTCAGTGAAATTCTTGGGTATGACTATCCATAGGAAATTATCATGGAATATACACATAGAAGAGGTTGTCGCAAAGTGCGAGAGGAACCTTAACATTCTTCGAGCCGTGTCTCGAGTGTGGTGGGGGGCTCACCCGTCGACCTTAAAAATGTTGTATAAAGCATTGATTCGTAGTCATCTCGATTATGGCAGTTATTTTTTTGACCCTTTGCCAAAATATCAATTGAAAAAATTAGACCAAATTCAGTCAAAGAGTTTACGTTTAATTTTAGGAGCGATGAGGTCCTCACCTATTGTATCTCTACAGGTAGAAACTGGTGAAATGCCATTGTTGCTGCGCAGGAAATATCTTGCAATAAAATTTGTTTTGAAACGAATTGAATTTGAGGATCATCCTTTGATAAAATCCTTGTCAATTCTAACTCAAAAGATGACAAATGAAACAAACGCTCGCAGATCTATTCCTTTATTGTGTTCGTCCATACAGTATATTCAGTCAGTATTTACAATTTACCCCAGGGACAACTTGCCAATATTTTCTACTCCATTTAAAGCACTAATTTTTCCTCTCAAATAGAAGAACATATAAGTATTGATAAATCATTTGCTCGATTGAATCACCAAGGTAATAACCAAACATTCTTGGCGAATATAGAAGAAAAATGGCCTGGTTCCACATTTATATTTACTGATGGATCTAAAACAGCCCAAGGTTGTGGTGCGGCATTTTATATTCCAACTTTTCAATTAAGTAGACTTTTCATACTGCCTTCCGATTCCTCAGTTTTTACTGCCGAGTGCATTGCACTAAAAGAGGCTTTAATGGAAGTTATACACCTTGAGATTCCTATGTCAATAATATTTACTGATTCCCTAAGTCTGATCAAAAAGTTGAAATCTGGAATTTATGGTTGTAATGATGGACTAATTTGTGAAATGAAATATCTTATATTTTTTGCGTTCGAGAGAAATTTCAAGGTGACCTTATGTTGGATTCCTTCGCATATCGGAATTTCTGGAAATGAAAGAGTTGATCACCTAGCAAAGGAAGCATGCCTTCATGGAAGCATCCCGCACTCCTTTCGTCGTCCTACTGACGATTGTTTACCAACTATAATTAATAAAATCAGATCTGAGTGGACAATTTTCTGGCAGAATTCCTCGACTGGGTTGTTTTATAAGAGTATTCAATGCTCCATCCCCGTTACACCATGGTTTGAAATCGAAAAGCAATCAAAATTGAACATCTCTTTAATATCAAGAATGAGAATAGGACATTGTCTCGTTGCCTCGCATTTATCGAGAATAGGTGTCTTTACTTCGGCAATGTGTCTTTGTGAAAATGACGATGAGACATTAGATCATCTGTTTTTTGACTGTCCCCTCTTCGAAAGAAGTGAATTCCTTCAAAATATATGTGAAGAATATAATACGTTCCCTCTTAACGTAAAATTTTTACTAGCCCAGAATGATTTGGATACTTATTTACTTCTGACTAAATTCCTAAGGACAAATAATAAAAATATTTGAATTTGTTAAATATTATTTGCATAATTTAATTAATAAGTCTAATTGAATGTCCCTCTTTACTTTTGGCCCGAAATTTCATTTTATGTTTACGTTTACTTTATACAGTAATAATATTTTATTGTCACAACTCTTTCATACTGATTTTAACTACCTCACATTATATTATATTTTTTCGTGGGTATGGGTTTTTTTTTGTCGTTCACTGAAGCGTATATTCTTTAAATTTCTTTTTCTTATTTCTAAGAGCCAAAATCACTCGCAAACAAGTGGAGGCGTATAAAAAAAAAAAAAAAAGTTA
The DNA here is from genome assembly GCF_059751315.1 of Micrasema longulum. NCBI lineage: Eukaryota > Metazoa > Arthropoda > Insecta > Trichoptera > Brachycentridae > Micrasema > Micrasema longulum. The sequence goes on along the minus strand of NW_028277486.1, from coordinate 225,647 downwards.
ATAGCATATTTATGGAATAAGCAAAATATATTTTGCTTTTAAGTATTCATTATCATCCTTCCATTTCTGCACCTAATGTACACCAATCGCAGCGTATATTAATCATTTTTTGTTACACGAAAGTAAAATGATCAGTCTTACGCTTTAGGTACCAGACCATGAACTATAAAATATTCTAGTGTGAAAAACACCTTTAAATAAATATTTCATATTAACTATGTCGAAAATTGAACCCGAGATCTCGCTCACGGTAAGCAAACGCGCTAACCATTACACCACGAGGCCTACTAAAGTATTCAGTACAATTTTATTTTATTTATTTTGGTACACAAACAATAAAAATACATACGAAATTGGTATTATAATCACAATATGTATGTTTTGATATTGTTCTTCAGTTATATGTAAACACAACATGCGCAAATAAGTAAAAAAAAACATATAATATTTCTTCTTAAAATTGACTTAATTAAATTCTTTTAATTTTGAAAGTTATGGAACTAAATTATACTAACAGTTTATTACAATTAATTTACCTAACTAACAAAAGGGACTATTATTTGTTATTTATTTTATTTTTTTTTTTTTTTCTTTTATTTAGGAAACATACAGTACAGTTACAAAGTTTAATATTTTACACAATTAGACTTAATTCTAATGGACCAGTGAAGTTTCTATATTAAAAAGCAATTATATGTAAGGTTAATTATGAAAGTATAAAAAAGAGAAAGAAAAATAAAAACATAATTGAAAGTTGTTTAAAAATTAAAATTTAAGTAAAAAAAAGATATTTTAAAGTTTGTAGTTTGTAGTAAGTATTGACAAATGGAAATAGTATTAATATTAATATTAATAGAAATAATATTTATATTAATCATAATATAATAAATATATATATATAGATGTAAAAGGGTTTGTTTATGTGTATTTGTATGAGATTAAGCGTACAGGTGTGTTTGTGTGTATTTGTTTGAGAGGGTGTGTTCAGGTGTGTGTAAGCGTGTGCATCATTATTAAGCAAGTGAGAGCGTATCGCAGCCAGACAGAATGAGTCTAAATTGATTTTTTAATTAATTAAAGGGCATGTTAAAAATATCTTAATTTTTTAATATAGCAACTACCCTCTCTCCTACTCCTACCTTATCATAACCTCAATTATTCCCTTCTCTATCCTTATCGACACCCATCAATCTGTTCACTGTTCCTTTCTTACCATGGATATATTCAGTTATTAAATAACTCCAAAGAGGGCAAGGTCTATTTACCGAAACTAGTCGGTTGTGTCAATAAAAGTTGGTAGATTAAACAAAAAAAATATTTATCTCTCAAAAACAACAATAAATAAACCGTTGACTAAATGTAGGATTAAATTGTTCTTTCTTTGTATTGTGGAGAGGTGTGTTGGGGAGCCACCTGGCGAGTATGGCTTATATGGATATTGTAAGAGAAGAATTACATTATTATTTTTTATTATTATGGATAACTTATATAGCGCCATTTTTGTAATACAATACCTCAAGGGCGCTTTACATATTGATTCTAGAGTTAGTTTAATTTTTTTATTGAAGATTTTAAATTTGTAATTTAATTAAAACAATTTATTTTGTTGACATATGCTACGGATTTATTCAAATGATTTAGAGAACAAATGGGTTTTAAGTTTTTTCCGAAATAAACACTTCACTTTTACAGCCTCGCATTCCATGCCATAGGGCCTGCGACCGCAAATGCGCGTTCACTAAATTTAGTGCGCTATTTGCGTAGAGGTATAATAACTTTTCCTCTCGCCGTAGACGTAGCTGATCTAAGCGTGAGACGCCTGTCAGCTAGTTCGTCTGGAATGCATAGTTCCCTTAGATATTCCGAAGCAGAGTTGTGCAGTGACTTATACATAAGCCAACAAAGTTTGTATTCGACCCTCGGTGGAAAAGTAGTGGAGTGATATGACCGAACTTAGAGATTCCGAAAATAAGTCTCGCTGCAGCATTCAAAACAGATTGTAGGCGAGTCATTTTGTTGCATGTACATTGCTCGCGTGTGTTGCGTCGAGACGCGACACGATGAAAATCAACAGATTCAATAATAAAGGAACATGGTTGTTCAAACATTGCTAGAATGGCGAATCGGACACGGTGTGTAAGTGGCCACTTAAACGAGCCGATGACGAATATTTAGTTGTCAATGCCTCTACTTTCATATCCTTTATCTCAATTGTTATCCATATCGGTTGTAATATATCAATCTTGGGGATACAATCCAGAGTTGTCAGCAAATATTTGGACAAACTCGGTTTTCTAGGTTCCAGTGTATTAGATGAATATTTTGACACATGTGATATGATATGTGAAACTATGTGGCGCCAGACGAAACAGTTTCACATATCCTGAATAGTTTTGCGGTAAAGGTATGAGTTAATTTTTTTTATATAAAACTGTTCTCGCAGCTACTTGTACCAGATATTTTTGCCACGCTGCTTTTAATTTTTAATTAAAAATTGTTTGACTAAATTGATTTATTTCCTCTATTCTTTTTAAATACCGAAACGCCCATTTCTAATGCTAAATGCTTTATTAAAATAAATGTCTAATCGCATTTTTCAAGAATATTATAATAAATGTCCTTTTGCTCTTATCATAATGAGGAATTCCACTGTTTTCTTTTTTATTTATTTTTTATTAGCGTACTTTTTAACTAAGCAATTTTTTTATATTTTTTTTTGTGCGTAATTACAAAGATATGATTTTTTAAAGTTACATTTATCAAATATCGCGCCAAGTGACTGTAATCAGTGTGTCACCTTTCAGTAGTGACGTCATGAAACGGTTAGCGTTCTTACTTCCACTGACCGCGGTAAGTTGTATTCCTCCAGCCAATAACAAAACTGACAAGAATCTATGGAATATTACTTTAATTACTTCATTTAGTTGATCGTAATTTGCTCATTTCTATGTGATGGTTGTTTTTACGAACATTTCGATGTAGAAAAACCTAAAAAGTTGACATAATCTCTGGTTGGAAAAAGAGTATAATGAAAATTATACTATTTTTTTTCTATGGTTAAAACGTTCCTTACAAGGTGCAGGGGCTTTAAAGCGGAAACCGGAAATGCTACACGTAGATATAAGGAGTGACGTCATTATTTACGATTTTAAAATGAATACTATTTTTAACATTTTTTATTTATTTTTGTGTGTGTTTTTGAGATATTTCATCCTACTCCAATATTTTAAAATATTCACGTGTACACGAAAACATTTTTAAAATTTAATTCCGGGTTGGGCTGGAATTTCTAATTATCATTATCGTTTTTCTATCTACACTCAATGGTGTATAGGGTACCGCATCGGTGTTTATTCTAGATATTTTTTTGTTTAATGGAAGGTAAGGTCATCAGCCAGTCCGGGAACAATGAAATATTGCGGTGCAGAGACACCTTTTTAAGCAATATTTCACATCCACCCTGCTAGAAAATGAGCTTAGGACTTCAAGCATAGTAGGCGAACAAACCAAACACTATACTACGAGGCGGACATATCTCCACTTAATTTTAATTTTCAGGATTTTTGCCTGAGAGTAGCTATCGAGTCGAAAACACTCGTTCAGGGTTCTTGTTCCATTTCATTCTCTAAACTGTTTTCTTCATCCGCCCAGATATAGAAAATGTACAGATTTTTTGCATGAGATCAAAATTGTTTTTCGATTAGAATTTACGTTCGAGGTGAATTTTAAATTATGAAAACAAAAATATCCGGTTTTTAGGGTCAGTAAACCTAAATCCTATTTAAATATTGATTGACCGCTGGAGAATTTAAAACTTTCGTAATTAAAAGGATGTTTTGCCTATATAGGTATACAGGGAATATTGAACGTAGGTACATTAAGTATGAAATGCGTGTTATGCTGACAGGTGCCAATAAAACCGATTTTTAAAAACCTCGCAATGGCGAGTGTGCGATTAAATCCCTGGAAAGGTATTTTGCCGCCGTAAAATTGTGCCGAAGTGGAAAAACGTGTAGCCAATTCTATTTTTCACTCATTCCATCAATTTTTGTAATAATTAATTCATTAAAAGCCCACGGAACGAGGAATTTTGAAGATCGTAACGAAAAAATACCGTTTTTATTCAATATTAAATCTATTCAGTTGGATGAATCTGTCCCACATCAATAAAAATTTTAGCACTTTAACTTTACAAAAATCAACCTAATCAGGAGTTGAAGTAACATGGTTATTTAAACATTGGCAGAGTGGCAAATTTAAATTTGACACAGCCGCCAGTGACAGGTCATAAATCTTGTAAATGTCTAGACTTCCATATTTCCTTATTTAGAATGTTCTCCATCTCTGTTGTTATTCGTTAATCTTACACCCTAGAAGGTGAAATCCAATCTTTTGTCTACAAACTTTAGAAAAATTCTATCTTATAAATCTCATCGACATAAATACAGGTGTCAAGCTTTTTAACTTCACTAAATGTAAATAACAATGAAAAATGGTAAATGCTGATTACCTGGCAACATATCGCTGTGTAATAAATTGAATTTATCAACAGTGACGAGTATTTATACAACGAAACTTAGTATTCTTGATGAATCGAGAGCTGAATATTTAATTACATGAGAAAAAACTACTTTCATCATACCAGGAGTAAAAGTAACTAAAAAAATTCATTGACAAAACAATCATTTATACACATATGCCGTCATTATGGTTTGTAGTATAGATTTATAATAAGCTTCCAAAAAAAATAATAAAGAAGTAAATTGTTTTTAAAAAAATTCACCGGTTTTAAAAGTGTTTCTAATAAATTAATGTTTCAGTACTATAAATTAATATTTGGAAGATGCAATTAAATAAATTAAAATGTGTTAAATGTAAATAATATGAACGATAGATGTCAAAAATTATTTAATGTTTTTACAGTTTGTATTTTCTTAAGTATTTTTTAATTTACTCTATAAATTATCGATTTTTGTATTATTTTTATTTGTTGGTGGTTTGACTGTAAAAAATTGCTAGTGGCAATAAGTCCACTATTTAACCGTGTGCACCTTTTTTTAAATTTATTTTTTCTATTTATTATCGGGTTGTGGTCCCGTGGCTAGGGTTGCAGACTTACGGATCAGAGGTCTGAGGTTCAAACTCCACTCTACCCCAACTTGATTTCCATGTTCTAATAGTGAGTTATTTACAACTCGTTGAAAATGGCCATCAAAATTGAAATATTTAGGTAAATTATAAAAACGCTAATATTTCTTAAAAAAAAGAAAGTACATTTATATTATAGTGAGAAAAGATAACTTTAATTATTATTATTAAAAAATCAACATAAAAAGCACCCACCACACACCTGAATTCGTTTTTATGACTAAATGTCTTTCTTTGGATTCATTCATACAAGCAAGATTCTTTTTCAATTCGAATTGATTATATTTTTTCCTCTACCGACCAAATCCAGTATGGAAAACCGCGAACAAATATTTATTTAATAACATTTATTGTCCCTTTCACTGTCGCTCTAAACCCCCTCATCATCTACATGGTAGGGGAAAGGGGAAGTATAAATAAAATAAATAAATATATCTATCACTCAATTCAAATCCCTTTATGTCGACAGTGATACGAAACGTTAGTATGTACCAGAGGCGGTTCCTTAGTATGTGCATAAGTGCAGTGCACTGCCAAGTAAAAAAATGTGTTAATACATAAGTAATTTTATTGATAGTAAAAATATGTTATATATAGGTACAAAGAAACAGGTATTCGTGGTAACATTATACTCATAAATACCATAATAGTTAATACTAGCGCCAAAAGATCTAGCGAAATCGACTCTAGCGGACGATTTTCTCATCATGTCTACGCATGCGCAATCGTCACAGTGCATACCCCGAATTTGTTTGAAATATAACATATCTCCTAAAATCGACATTTGAGTGAGAGAGACAATTTTTCATACCGATAAATTGTGCGTTAGAGGGAGAAGATAATATGCATATTCCGGGCATTGCCAACGAATGCGCAGAATAGAAGTTTAAAGTTCGTTTGTAATGTCACTTTGAACATGCGTAATGACATGATATTAGTACGAATTTAGTTACCTATAACGTGCGTATTATGTTGGGCGCATTTAGCGTTTCTGGTTCCGATGCGTGGGCTGTCATATTATTGCTAGTTTATCACGCAGACCTATCATATTATTATAATATTATAAAACTTAATATACAAGTTCACAAAATGTAAATAAATGCACTGCCAATATTTTCGGTTAGGAGCCGCCAGTGGTATCTAATCTCTGAATCACCAGAACATTAGCAAAATGGTGAATGTTACACAGTGCGTAATGTGGGCATATAAACCAGCTAGGGACAGGACGTCGGCCTTGTAAATGTCTAGATTCTCCTTAAAAATGTTCAGCAACTTTGTTGATTTAAGTAAATGCCTAGGGGTGAAATCCATATTTTTATCAACAAACAAATTGGACAAACTCAAAATATTATAATTATTGTTAACAAATTACAACAGGGATGGAGAATACCATAAATAAGGGAATATGGAAGTCAAGGCATTTACAGGGCTTATGACCTGTCATTGGCTGGTTTAAGTCGCCACTTTACACACTGTGTAACATTCACCATTTTGCCTATGTTTGAACATCCATATTTCTTCAATTCTTCCATTCGTTGATTTTAGTGAAGTTAAAGAGCTGAAACCTTTATTGTTGTGAATAGATTCATCTGACTGAACTATTTCACATACTAGGCAACGCCTGAAAACAATTTTTCAAATTTTTAACTTCTTCTTGCCAATAACAGGTCATAAGCCCTGTAAATGCCATGACTTCCATATTCCCTTATTTAAGGTATTCTCCATCCCTGTTGTCATTTGTTAATCTTAATGACTCCCGAGGGGGTGAAATCCAGTCTTTTGTCTACGAACATTTGGACAAACTCAAGTATTGTTATAATTATTGATTTAAAACCGATCTGCGACATTCAGTCAATTAACTTGAAACAAGATATATGTGGGATATTTAAGTCCGGTTCCGACCCACTAAAATTTGCTTTGAGGCAAAAATCGTAATGTTTAATATGAATGCCCATGATACAGGTGTCGCGTTGACCAAGTTGATGTATGTCACACCTTCTTCTAATTGAACGTGCCCTTCTAACACGGTACAGCCCCTGGCAACATCACCCTTTCACAAATTGCTTTGATAGCGCTGATTAACCATTGATTTACTTCCCTTAGAAATTCCACCCTCGATGTTGTTCGAAAGCGTATAAAGAGTCAGGAAAATAAGGTTCCTTTGTCTCATGAAGGGTTATACACTTTTTGTCACGAAAAACATAACACTAATTTACTCTCAAAACAAAATCACTGAATGTAAATAACACAACCTTGCTTACATTTCATTATTCGTTTAAAGAACAAACGAAAATATCAAAAAAATATTTAGATTCTCAACATGTTTTAAGTGTGTCCAAATCTTTGTTGTAAACAACTTATGGTTTTTCCCGAACGGGATTGATATAAATATTTAAATGTTTTCAATGAGGTTGAAAATTATAAATCAAAAAGGGGTAAATTAAAATTATCGCCTTTGTCTATTTTGAAAACCATCTCAATAAAAATATTTCAGGTGTTTGATTTCTTATATTACAAGTTGAAATATGGAATTCTTCAAAAAAAAAACAAATCAATCAATAAATCAAAAAGATTTAAGTTTGTAAGCGAAAATTCTTGATGAAAGTACATTGTAATTTATTATAGAAAATAAAAGACAAGTGGTACTTTAGTCCACAAATTTAGAATATCCAGTGACCGGTTTCATCAATTTCGCGAAATCTTTGAGACTGGTTTCTTAATTTAAAAAAAATAATGTATTTATACAAAACAATGGTAAGGATAAAGAATTAAAAATTATATGAGAGTAAATTAAATTAAATTTTTTTTTTCTTAAGGATTATTTACAAAGTGTTTTGGGTTAACTAATTAGTTGATATAATGATATTTCTAATAAGTTTTTGTATTGTATTCCCCATAACTATACCCATTGTAATAATTTTACTACTGACTTTTTACCCTCTGTTTTTCAGAAATCATAATTGAAAGAAATCAGACTCACGAAGGATGGTACCATTAAAAATAATATATAAACAATACTTAAACCCGCAACGCGTAGTCCGCTGCAACGTCAGCCTGGACGGACGAGGCTACTAAACACCGCTCATTGAAAGAACTCAACACATCTCAACACATCTCAACTTGGCAGTTCGTGTTGCCTGGCCGCCGGTCTCCACCAGTGCTCGCTATTAACATGATGTAATCCGCGTGTAACGCTTAATAAATAACTTCAACTGTAATCCATCTTTCTCATTTAATCTCAAATCAGCTCACGTGAACCCGTTCTAAAATAAAAAAACTTAAACATAAATAAAATTTTGTTTTTAGAATGAAAACTGTCATAGTAAAATAATATGGAAATTTGCCTAAACTGTCAATACATTCTATGTGCCTTTAATGATTTAGGCATAGAATTAAGAATAGTCCAGAAGGAGCGTAGAATCATATTTGAATACATCGGACTGTGTCCAATAATTCTCCCACTCCAGCTTACTTTCGCTGCGCGTATTCGTGAAGTCGCCGGGTAATGTTGCTTGATGGGAAAAAAAAATCATAACACAAATTTAAGATAAAAAAAAGTAATCTGTTTTTTTCACTAAAATTTTATTGTGCACGCGGAAACATTGATTGATACAACAGAGTAGATAAGTAAAGGGTCATTATTAAAGAGTAATTGAATTAATGAACTTTGAGCTTAAAATATAAAACAAATTTTATTTGACATAAAACAGATATTTTTATATCATATTAAATAATATTTGTTGATTTAAAGATAACTACGTTCAAATGTCCCCCACGGCGTTGTTTAATCTGAGGTCTAATTTTAATAAATTCTTTCATTAGATGAGCAAAGTAGGGTAAAAAAAATTACTACCCTGGCAACACTAACGAAATTTCCATTTTGTTTCTCCGACAACCTGACAGATGGAAAAATAATTAAATTTTTAAGTAATGCATTTTTTATATAAACATTCATTTGCAAATTACAGATGAAATGTGATTGCACCCTGTTTCTTTAAGATGCTAGCAGTATTTCTAAACTTTGAAAGGACACAACACGGCATAGTTGAACTCAAATCAGGAGTTGCGTACTAAGTGACGTCTACAAAGAAACTAATGGGTGAAAACGTAAACCTACTCATTTATGAGTAGTTGAGTCGCATTCTGTTTGATGTACGTATGCGGTTTCTTGACTATACTTAATTCTATGGATTTAGGCTTGTTGAGATTAAAATGAGAGTCACACCACCGTTTTTACTAACAAATATTTTCGATTTACGCAACTTTTTTCTAAGTAACCTTTGTGACTTTGAAGCATATTCAACTAAAACTGACTTTTTAAGGGGTAAATACTTTTGTCTGAATGGCGACGATGTAATGTATAGCAAACGTTTATATCTGTTGAAACTGCTATCGAAAACACTAGAATTAATAATTAAATTGCCGCAAAAGTCTCGAGTTCAGGTTTTAACTTAACTGCGCTATCACCACGGGACTGTAGTTTTAGCTGTTTAAGTTGGAGAAGAACGTTTGAGACTGCTCTTAATAGACGTTGTTTTATCTTCATCTCTAATCTATTTTCCAAAGCTTAATCCCCGGATATTTCAACTAAACTCCGACAAATAAAAATTTGTTAAGCTGTGAGAATATTATGAAAGTTATACATATATTTGAAATGACACGCCTACAGTCTGTATTGAATGCCGCAGCGAGACTCATTTTTGGAATCTCTAAGTTCAGTGATGTCACTCCACTACTTCGGGAATAACACTGGCTGCGTTTTTCACAGACGGTGGAATACAAACTCTGTTGGCTTACGTTTAAGTTCTGTAATGTCCTGCCGGTAAAACAACTTTGTGACTACAAATTGATTGTAGATCACTTTGTTGATCCGGAATATAAAAAAGAGTTTCCCACACTCACAACACTAGATTAAAAACTAAGGGCTCCCTGTCTGTTCCCCGAATTACAAATTACTTCGGAGAACGAACATTAAATTGCGTTGTTCCAAGATTGTTAAATGATTTCCCACAAACCATCATTGACATGAAAGATCTTCAAATGAAAAAAAAAGAACTGAAGAAATATCTTCTACATACTTTATAGTGCCTGTTTATAAATAAATCTGTAAAATACAAATAAAATAAATGTAATATAAACCTGTCATAAAAATATAAAAAAATGTTTCCCACCGAAAAATCTTTAGACTTAGTGGGTAACAAACTCTTATGTGTATTTTTTAAATTATAAAATAAACACTGCTCTGCAGCAGTGAAACTGAAAAAGTCACTGCACTGTCACAACTGTCGAAATGTGCGAGCGACGCAATGGCGAAAAAAATGGCGGAACGAGTAACGAAAAACTAATGCGCGCGTGATATGTACTTGACATTCGGTAATACGAGCGCAATGCTGGTGGTAGCACGAATTTCCGATTTTAAGAAGCGCGGGAGAGATGAGTAGCCGTTTGGATTACAGAGGTGTCCGGATTAGCGGGGGTTCAGATTATGAAGATCCTGCTGTACGTATATTTTTTACGCAATAAATTGTTTTGGACTTTTTACATAGATATACAGAAAATTATTGAAATCAATTACTAATACATTTTTACAAGTATCAATTGAGTGTAAGCGGCTTAGCTTGGATTAAAGGAATTAAAGGGTGACCATAGTTTTCTGGGTGATTCTATTTCTGTCAATAAACATTTTTTTTTTTTGCTTGAATTGATAATATTTTGATATGTCGTGAACATTTTTTGGCAGACTGTTAAAGGATTTGGGTCCAAGATATAAATACGACTATAAATTATATTTAATTATGAATTGACAATGCTAATTTTTTTATACATTTGAAATTTCTTATAAAATAATAAACAAATGGAAACATTTAAGAAATACGGATGTCCAGACATAGCGAATTTAACACGTGTAAAGTGGTCTCAACCAGCTAATGACAAGTATAAGCCCCGTAAATGCCTAGCCTTTCATATTCCTTTAATTAGCCTTTATAACTCCCCATAGGGTAAATTCCAATCCGAGTCTACTAAAATTTGGACAAATTAAAATATTGTTGATAAAACCAACTGGTTTTAAAACAAGCATTTTTTTTTTTATTTCTTAAACTTTGCCTAATATTTAGGTGAAATAATTAAGTAAGATGAATCTCACCTGAGTCAATAAAGGTTTCAGTTCATCAACGTCACAAACATCAGCATTAAAGGGGTTCTAAAAGCCCCTATCTATTTGCAGCAGTTAAATAATTCCGGGGCACTCTCTGTCAGTTGCATAAAGAGGAAAGTTAGCAAAACACTTAACTTGTTTTTTTTCTACCAAACACAGAGTTTATCCTGAAAATGGTTCATGCAATGGTAGTCGAAACGTCGGAACAAATCCAATATACACGGGATTAAAAAAAAATACTCATTTTGAGCGCCGCTATTTTAAACATTCTACGCATTTTCATTATCCCTCCGAACGAATTTCATAGCCCCACATTCATACGTCAAGAGTAGGTACTGCATTTCAAGTTGAACTGAATATTTGATATTCGAGTACAGCGGAGAGCGAATCCCATATTAAATATTGGAACGAAATAAGCAGACAGCCGCTGTACGCTAATTGCATCAGAATGGTAAGGGGGGCATTTTTGTACGCAAGCGACGAGTGATAAATTTTAATTACAACTGGCAACACTTTGCCACTTTCCCGCGCGTTCTGAATGGCGTTTCCGCCTCATCCTACGTATGGCGGGAACGGGCGGGAAATAGCGGAACCCAAGATCAGTTTGCTCGATAGTTGTATTTATTAGTTTATTTACTATTTTAAACTTTTTGCGGTACATTTTTCAATATGGTCACGAGAAAAAATAAAAATATCCGATATAATCCCCCCATACAATTTGCAAAACTCACAGTAAAAGGGGCAATGAAAAAGTTCAGTTAAATTCAATTGAAATCACGGTTTAGTAAACCAATATTTTAAAAGAGTGACATTTTTAAGTTTATTTCAACAGAGAGGAAAAATGTTTTTGAGAAGGGAATATGGAAGTCTAGGCATTTACAGTGCTTATGATCTGTAATTGTCTGGTTTATGTGGCCACTTTACACACTGTGCTTAAACTAGCCAACGACAGGTATAAGGACAGATCATAAGGCAGCCTCCGTGATGTAGTCGTCAAGACACTTGACTCACACACGATAGGTTCCGGGTTTGATTCCCGGTGAGAACACAAAAAATAAAAAGTGATTTTTCTCAAGCCTGGATGTTCTGTGATGTAATTCACCATTGTAATTGGGCCTCCTGGCCTGTTGTGGTGCAAAAATAAATAAATAAGCCCTGTAAATGCCTAGACTTCCATATTCCCTTCTCAAAAATGTTTTCTCTCTCTGTTTTTAATTTAAATATGAATAACTTCCTGGGGAGGAAATCCAGCCAGTCTGCAAGCATTTGGACATACTCAAATATTGTTGAGTGAAATTTTGTTAGTTGACAAAAAATTTCTATAAAAGCTATTTTATTTATGAAAGTGTATTTTTATTTTTTTATTATTTATTAGCGATATCAACAGTAACATAGATCAAAAATATAGACCAGTCAGTCAGGAATCGAACCCGAGACCTCTAGCATGGTAGGCAAATGAGCTGATTATTACACTAAGAGGCCGATAATCCCATTTATTTATTAACATAATAACACGTATATTAGTTTATTGAACATTATTTGAGACATAAGTCCCAACTCCATCGGACTAAAAGTCCTGTGTTGAGATGCGACGAGCAATTAGTTGACTCAGATACATGAGTATACCACCCTTAGAGTATATATATCTAATACTCTAAGATACCACCACAAATATAGGATCAGAAACATAAAATTAAAAAAAAAAACTATGTACATCAATATGGTAAACAGTAAACTCAAACATTCGGAAAATCAAAGAGGAGTTTGATACTCAAATCCCTTCCACTAAGGAAAATCCAGCCCTTAACTCCTTTCTTGAAAATAGTTTTTGTTCTTGAGAGCTTAATACGCTCTTTCAAAATATTGAATACTCTAGGCTGAGATGTCCTGAGCAAAAGTCGTACGTGTTTTGGGTATAACATCATGCGTGTTTTGGGAAAACCTCGTACGGACATTTTGCTGAGATCTCTTCCTATTGCTCGACCAGAAGTGTGTAAGTGCTTCGTAAGTGCTTCTTTTAGGTACAGTTGTCTCATATCCAGCACCTGCATGTATTGGAACAACTGTTCTGACGAGTATGTTGAAGGGCGCCGGAATATTATTTTCAATAACAATTTCTGTGAATTTATAAGAGGCTTTAAAGTTGATGCCGCACAACCCCCCCAGTTAGCTATTCCATAGGCTGCAGTGGATTGAAACAGAGCAAAATACACACTTCTGAGAGTGCCAATATCCAGAATGTCTCTAAGAGAGCAGAATAGATGGCACAGCTTTCTCAACCTAGAGTTTAGTGACAGGACATGAGCCTCCCATTGCAAATTCTTATCAATTAATTCCAAACATTTAAAATTTATAAACAAGTCTTACTATTAACGACTGTAAGTGTTTCGGACTCCAGATAACGCAAGCGGTAAGGTTTTCCACTAAGTTTGCCGATAATTTATCACAGTTATTGTTTATTTCAAATTATTGAAACATCTTACAAATATTAAATTCATAAATTTATGGACGCGGCAACAGCTATATAAAAAAAATGCCTTACTTTTCAGGAGACAGCTTTTTGTATCTCAAACAGTGCAGGAAATAAATCTAACATTGAAAGAATATTATTTTTTCTCCATACTTAAAGGAATTGGATTTTTACGACAACAAATATTAAAAAAAAAGCGATAATGTTTCTATTTTGATAATCAATAAATTGAAATGATTTTCACTTGCGATTTAAGTGTTTTTGGCAGCTTCCATGCCATAATTGTTAACTTCGATGAAGACAAAAATTAGTTTATAATAAGTATTTAGTTAAATATCCAAAAGACACAGTTTAAAATCAATTAGTTTGATATTTCACCTGCAATTATTAAATTGAAATATCCTAAATTAGGACACGTTTTGACGACTATTATATTGATTCTCCTCCAGGTAGAGAATTGTTCCCAGGATCCGTATTACAATGAGAAGATAAAAGGTATACGCACGTGCGTCGATAAAGGAAACTTGAATTTACCATACAACAAAAAAATAATTAAATTATGTTTTTAAAGTAGAATTTTTACGATATATCCGACGAAGGCAATAAATAATCTTGATAAAAAAATAATATTTTAAGAGGACATTCAATGCCAGATACTTTTGATGAATATTTATTTGAACATTGTTTTTCTGTCACTCCTCTCCAGTCTGATGCCGCACAACCTCTCCAGTCAGCTATTCCACAAGTCATATTGGATTGAATCATAGCAAAGTACACACTTCTGATAGTGCCAATATCAATAAAATATGCTATAGTTTTATAATCCAGGGAGAAAATATTGAGATACGTTTGTATAAAGAAAATAGTGACCGCATTTCCTCTCTCATGTTTTAACTACGTTTGTGCAAAATTACTAAATTCAATGAAATATTGATTTAAAACATGACCGTGTTTTTGTTAAGGCTTTAACTAAAATAACACTTAATGTTTTTAATAGTTTAAAATAACATATGGATACATATAATATATCATCTGCTTACATGACTTAATCAGTTTTATACGTCCAGGCTACAGATTCTCAATAAAGGAATGAGAAGCAATGGTTTATGTGAAGTAATTATGTATTTTAGGCATCTACGTGCTTTTATATCTTCTCTCATGTTCAATTATTGTAAATAAAAGGATAAATGAATAAGAAAAATGGAGTGGACTTTATCGACGAATAAAAGTAAATATTTTATCTCCACACTGTAATCGAGAGTCAAGGGTGCAGAGCGTGGAGCCAGAGGCGGGTCAAGGGAGGAAGGACCACGTGGGTTGAGGTTGTTGAGAATCTTTTGGGAAAAGGCGGATATCAGTCATTGAACAAAAAATATGGAAGCAAGAAAACGCACTTCGCTATTTAAGTTCAGCCACAATTTAGACAAATTTAAAATATTGTTGAATAAAAGAAAAACTGCTTTAAGAACGATAAAAAATGATAATTGTTTTCAGGCTTTTGAAATAATTCTGACAATATTGTTGACAATTATTTTTAAAAAAGAATGAAAATAAATAAAATGACCAATAAACGTAGTTTTGCAGAAAACAGTCATCCATAGAAAAGCGAAACTGAGATAATAGCACTTTTGTAAAAAGAGTAAATCATCAAATCCACGCAACTGTTGGAATGTTAACTTTGACAAATGATAAGTGATGCACGCAACGATCCATGGAAAGACAGATGCTCGGTGTATGTCTAAGAGACAGAATTAGGAATGAAGAAATAAGGCGCTGAACCGGAGTCGTGGATACCATGGATCGTGCAGCGAAATTGGAATGGCAGTGGGCAGGGCACTTGGCGTGACAAAATAATGGCAGGTGGACACCAAGAATAATAAAGTGGAGACCATGGGCAAACAAAAGAAGTGTTGGAAGGCCGCAGAAAAGATGGGTCAACGACATTGCCTCTATTGCCGGTAAAACGTGGATGATGAAAACGAGTGATAGGAAGGAATGGAGACGTTTGGAAGAGGCTTTTATTCAGCAGTGGAGAGAATAAGGCTGCAGAAGAAGAAGAAGAAGATTTGGGTGTCTGTGCATTACGATTGCTTCTTTTATTTGCACTTTATGTGCACTGTAATTACTGGGTTTATGTAAAAAATTTGGTTCGAAGTCGAAAAAATGTTTGGTGTCTATAAAATGTTCCACTATTGCAGATTTGTCAGGGTGGCCACGTTAACACGTTAGTACGTTTTTTTGTGTTTGTCAATCCTTTTCTTTGCTGTGCGCCACTAAATCCTGTCAGTAACCGTAACGTAAGTAACAGTAACTACCATAATGTGTACAATGAAAGAATCCACCACTTTCCCGAAACTGTTCATAAAGACTTGTGTCTTTCTCCAGTTTCGCATATCACTATCAATTTTTTTAAACTAATTAAGCGAAAATTTAATATCTTTTTATGGTCAAACCGCGAAAATAACAGAAAAAATGATAATTAAAAGCTATCATTGTACCCCTCACTGCAGTATTGTCAATTTGTGATCAATCAAATACACATGGTCAGCACAATGACCCTTTTTTAATTTCCCAGTATGACAGTGAAGGAATAAAGTGTTAGTTCCAAATTGAGACCACGGCTGCACGCTCCAGATCCCGCCTCTGAAACGAAAAAGAACGTA
This sequence comes from Micrasema longulum, assembly GCF_059751315.1. NCBI lineage: Eukaryota > Metazoa > Arthropoda > Insecta > Trichoptera > Brachycentridae > Micrasema > Micrasema longulum. The sequence goes on along the minus strand of NW_028277486.1, from coordinate 209,209 downwards.
GTAATACAACCAAATCAAACAACGACACAAAACCCAAATATATATAGGAAAAATAAGGATAGTTGGCCCTATACAACATGCACTCAAGCAACAGAAGAAAAACAATACGTATTTATACCAAATCACCGAGGAACATCAAATTATCAAGACACGACTGGCAAAATTCTATCACAGATCCTAACATGATCCCTATTGAACTCAGGCAAAATTACTTCTTGTCATAATACTGAATCCCTCGCAAAAACCATTATCCTAATACCAACAGTAGAAACAATCCTATGCAAAGACCTTAATTGTCCTAACAATCACTCAGACCTTAGAGCAGACGAAACGGGTCCTAGAGCATGGTCGGCGCGTGGTTCTCTTGAGTTAGTCTACTATTTAGATTTGTAATTTACCACTTCCCTTCTATGGGACAAGAACAACACAGACAGACAAGAGTTCAGTTCAGACAACCGATGCTTGTATTCGAGTATATATCCTTTTATCTTTAACTGATTTAGTACTCATGGTAGCCTTTACCCAGTTCTTACCATTTTTCCACCCATTTGCTCACAAAATGAAAAAATGCTTTAACATTAGTTGGATTAGCCAATAAGCATAATTTGTACAAAATGTAACTGAGGGATAGCCGAAGTGCTGAAAAAACAAAATGTTGTGCTAAATACTACAAAAACAAATTCGAATTTGCCTACTGCCAACTGCGCCACGATACAAATTACTAGTACATAAACACATACATTTTTCTACAAAACACACCGTTTACCATAACGATGGCTCCTGCAGTGGTAGCCAAAACGTCGGAACAAATTCAACGAACACGGTATCCCTAAATAAAATCATATTGATAACAGTGACCGTGAAAACTTTCGCGCCGGTCGTTAAGTGGTTTAAGCTATGACAAGATTTTCTTCCAAAAAATAACTTCTTCGGTATGTTATGTATATTTTTCTTATTTAATAAAATCTCAAGCAGGTTAACTTGGCAGTGATTCCATGTCCAATCGGATGAAGAACACTGTTTTGTGTGTGAAATAGAACTAAAATTCGAAATTCCGAGTTCGATTCCTGGAAAGTAAACGTGAAATATTGCAACGGTAAGTAGTTATAAGAGGTTGAAGTAAATTATTTGGTCCCAGTTGGGCGAGAATTGGGCTTTTGAGAATTCTCCAAAAGAGTAAGATTATGTTGTATAAATTTAATTTTATGAACGGCATCAAAAACGTTATATATAAAAAGCTTTACTGTAAAATGGAATAAGTATGACTCAGAGATCTGGATTCTATGAAATAAACCACTCGTTAGTGAAATACAGAATTTTAATAAAAGAGGCAATCCTCTACAAATGTAACAAGATTAGTTAATATAAAAAATCAGAATTCTGCCTAGCTGATATGAATAAATGGTTGACAATAAATTTATCTAAGAAGTAAATATTCGTACTAATAATAATAACAACTGAAATAGGTTCTTGATTGTTTTCTTCTCGCCGTAATATGGAATAATGTTGATTTTACGAAATAAAATCCGCAGATGGAATTTGATATGCGACGTCTTTGGTTGATATGCTTGAACCCATGATTGGCTCAGTTGATGAGTTCCCAGAAGATTGTTTGTCAACATTTAAATTCAGTAAATGATCGTCTGCTTTATTGCATTTGTTAATTTGTGTCTCATGATCTTGAAGAAAACTTTAGAATCTGACACCGACTTTTCCAGGTATTTACGAATAAATTTCGTAATGATAATCCATTCAAATCATGGAGTAAATATAGCATATTGTAAAATCTTTTATAATGAACAAAGTAGATAAAAAGGTGTAGGAAAATGAAGAAAGGGAGATAAAAGTGGAAGAAGGTAGAAAAAAGTGGAAAAAAAGGTACAAAAAGAGGGAAAAAGGGAACCTATATAAAATATAATCTCATTAGAAAATGATATCTCTCTCTACAAGAATTGCGCTAATAAATTAAAAACAAATAGGCTTACGTTACGTTGAACGTTCCCTTTCTTGAAGGACTACATTTTTAAAATGTATGGTTGCCTGCCCTTCGAGTCCTTTCGCGACAGTTGGACTGTTCGTTCCGAGTTTTCAAATGGAAAAGAATTTATTTCTAGAGCACGGGCATCATATGGAAGAGTTATTACCGCGGCCGTCAGATGGCGCTAAATCAGGCAACATAGAATTATATTCCAGAACTAAAATGTTTTAAAAAACGGGGTATGTTGGACTTGTTTTTTACAACGTTACAATATAAGTGGTTAAGATATGCAATATTTCACTATTTTTTGACTGGTACCTGAAGCGTAAGACTGTTCACCTCACCTCCCATTTAACAAAAATGATTTAGATACGTTGCGATTGAAGAGCTAATGCAGTGTTCTATGTATCACAGGGTGTGGATAGGTAAATGGTGATGTTGTTAGCGCCTTCTCAAATTTGTTATTTATTTAATGATATGAACCACCGCTGGACAGCTAAAATGATACGCTTTCTACTTTTCTGGTATTTTTTGCAAGATTCGACTAGAAGGGTGTTGTGTGTTCTGTAAACTGGAAGGGAAAGTACTTTTAGGATTGACAAACAACACAATTTTATTAAAGTATTAGAAGAGACACAGAGTAATGGGTAATTCTCACTAAGGGGCAGTTATTCTGTTCCGGGAACAAATATTTAAGCGTTACATTTAAAAAAGGGATGATTCATATTTTTTTTAATGGCTCGTATAGTATATAAATAAACGTTATTTTTAGGGCTGCAAAACAGAGTTTATTCATTATATTAAGTTACACGTTGTAATTATTTTTTTTATTCTCTTCATGACACTGGTGTATTATAATATTTTTAAAATTTATTTTTTTTAAAGGGAAATACTCGAGTTCTTATAATTTAAATAAATATTTAAATTTTCAAACCATTTTCTAAATAACTTGCACTAGAAAAATGGAAATAAAAGTGTTTTAGAGTGGAATTTAAACCTCAGACCTTTGGCCCGTGAGTCCACAATTCTACCATAGGACCACAACCCGATAACTTGTTTTTCTCTCCTTTTTCACATTATGTTAAAGTATTTCCATCAAATATGTATTTCTGTAAGGTAATAGACACTGCGCGCCGTATATTTTTATAAATAAATAAACAATTTAATATTAAACATTTACTTTAAGTTATAAGGGAATATTTTTTCGTTTGAAGATTTTCTATATTAATAATGGTTATCGGGAGAAAAAAAAGAACAATCATAGAATGACGTTCGTTCTCCGAAGAAATCTAAAATTCTGGGAATGACCCGGGCTGCTATTCTGAATCTTCTCTACCCTCTAGAGAGTGATTTAAATGAGGATTTTTAGAAGTGAGAATATGAACACGTGGAATCAAACATGACCTTAAGCATTACTCAAAACAATTAAATTGAATTGACCGAACTGTATTCGTTTTATACATCATTTGACGTTTAATCATCAATATTGCCAAATATAAAGCAAAGTGTACTTGAATGCAAAAAAAAAATATCCCCAAATTTTTGTCTTCCTTACCCACTTGATAAGATCCATAATTTTAAATCCTGTATTCTGGATTAACAGTGCCATCTACAATATTTTAAACAGTTGTTTTACCTGCGGAAAATCACAGAATTTAAAATAACTACCTTAATTTCTTAAACTTAAATGATTATCGATCGGTTATTTGACTTTATATGTAAACGTAACCAATTGATAATGATTTTGATAAAAATTTTCACAAAATTCCTTGGATGGTAAATATTAAGATAATGACAAGTCATAAGCCCTGTAAATGCTTAGACTTTTATAAATTCTATATAATTCTCTGAAGTGCTTTTCATTTCTATTAGAATGCGTCAATCTTAATAACTACCTAGGGGGTAAAATCCAGGTCATGTTAACAAAACAATAAATTTAACAAAAAATATGTATGTTCAAAAATTTGTAATTAATGGGTTGAAAGATAAAATAAAACGTTTATTCAATTATAACTAAAAAGTAAATAGTACGTTTCTTTAACTCTAAAAAGGACAAAAATGGAAAAAGGTTTAGATACGTATTTTTCGATTTTGCTTGTGTGGGTTTAAAAATATACCAGCTACATAAAACTGTTGTTTGTGCGTATGTATTTTAAATTGAACCGGGGATTCCTGGATTTTTCACAATAATGCTAAAGCCAGCAGTTGTCGGGTTCTTTAAGGATATTTTTATTTCCTTTAAGGATACGAACGAGACGGTTGTAAAATACGTTTGACTTGCATCGCTATCGCATCGGTTCACGATATTATTTATTTGTTTGTTCGCTTGAATCCTTTGTTTATAGTAGGAATTTTCATTGTTTTATCGAAACACAAAGGCAAAAACACAATTGGTACGCTAATACTAAATTTTTGAAAAGTCATGATTGCGAAGAAATAAATGTTTAGGAAAACAAATGAAAACACACAGAAAGAAAATGCTTGGTAATATAATAAAAGCAAGTAAAATAATCGCCGATATCCGCAATTGCTTCCGCATGATTAATGGAGAAGTTGGTATTATTTTGTAGAAATGGCGACGCCCGTGGTGCTGCCGCTTGTTTAACAGTCATGGGATCCGGGTTTGATTTCCGGAGAGATCAGAACTATACATAATATATTAGTTTATAAAGCGGAGGCATTATATGTTGATTCTATATTCATTGGTATTATTAAGCTTTTTGGATAGTAATCGAGCGAAGACAAAAATACTATGGATTTTTTATTATAAATATGAAAGCACATATAATAAAATCACTCGTTATGCGATTGAACCTTCTGTTGTTATTGTCTTTAATTATAAAAAAAAATTGATGAGTAATGAGACATTTTTACGTAATTGTAAGACGATTGAGAGTAAAATGTTTTTGGAGATTGATAAAATAAAAATTAATCAATCTAAAAAACGGTTTTGTTGAGGAGTGGAAGAGGTGTGAAGAGTATCTCGTCCTAGGAGGAGAAAAAATTATTGATAGAAGGTTGCGCAATTACACTAACCTGTTGATGATAAGGCGTGACGTGGCTGGAACTTGGCTGGCGAAGCTGGCGGTCGTGAGACGCTGGAACAGCTTGTATGGATCTAGCAGTCTAAAGGACGCAGGCACAGCTTGCTGAGAAAAAGATTATTACACAAATAAAATTCTACAAGCGAAGTACTTTTTCTTCCTTCGAAATCTTTTTACAAGTAAGGTGTGCGAGCGTCTCACGACCGCCAGCTTCACCAGCCCGGTTCCAGCTCTCATCACGCCGCATCATCAGCAGGTTAGTGGAGTTGCGCAACCTTCCTTCCCCAACAATACAGTCTACTCTAAATATTCCTCCTCCTAGGACGAGGTATTCTTCACACCTCGTCCACTCTTCAACAGGTTATGTTTTATTTCATTCTCTTTTTGTACATAAAACTCTAAGAATGAAATAAAACTATGTTCATTGTTATATTTAAAAAAAAAATATTAACACGATAAATTTCTTTATCAAGTAAAAAAAATGTGTATATTGAGAGAAGTTTCGGTTTCTTACCATCCATGTGCTCAGTAGCTGCAAAAAGGCAGGGATATTTATTTATTGTAAAGCGCCCTTTAGGCGATTTTCACAAAAATGGCGCTATGTAAATTATCCAACTTTATAAATATATGTTTATATTATATAAATATGTTCATGTAAATAATAACACAAGGAATAAACAATACACCCGGGAAAAATTCTTCGAAATGATAAATTTGAGGTCTTGACTAATAATTTGACTTATGTGAGCAGTTTACAAGCTTTGAAATATTGAATTTTATTTTAAAACATCCGTAATTCTCGGACATTTTTTATTTTATTTTTGTTAAATAAAAAAGCTGAAGTCATTGTTAGTGCAAATAAAACTTTACCGACTTTCTTCTTCTTCTAGGAAACGCATGGAAGTTTAAGTAATCGCTTACAACAATGAGCAATATTCTCAATCTACTCTTGTTTGAAGATCCTATACAAACAATTATTTTAGATGCTTTTTTGTTTCATGAAAAGTAGTTAAAGTGAGAGCTGCATTTTACATACACAATATAAGTTGAACGGCTAATGTTTCCTAAATAAAACATTGGGAAAAAATGGCTTAACATATTTTGTGGGTTAAATTTAGATACTCGTATTTAGGTCGAGATTTCTGAATAGAGAAAAAGTTTGCCAAACCACTGTCTTGATGAGCAAATAAAGTGAATGGTTTTTTCTAAGCCAGTACATAAGCATTACGGTTATACTAATTGCTAATATTAGTTTATTTGATGGTGGTATATAATTATTTAATGTGATGTTATATAATGTTGACGATTGAATTAATAATGCTTAGTAAACAGCTTAAGTATTGAATGAACAGCGTCCTAAAGACTTCCATTAGAATTGATGGGCCGTAGTTAGCTCGAATACAATTGAAAGCATCAATGTATCTTTTAACCGTTAAATTTCTGGTTGGCAAAATTAAGGTAGTCAGATTACTCGTACAACATAAATGTGAACACAATTTTGTTAACTTAAGAAATATTGAAAAGATTCTTATCTTTACCGAGTAAAAGTTTTTACTGGGGGTTCCTATCCCATTAGAGGTAGTATTTTTTAAAAATCCGCTGCTCTGTAGGAACAACGCTAAAACAGTTTCACACAAAAAATAAACTTTTACCGTAAAGAAAAATAGCAGAAAATTAATTCACAAATTAAATAGCTTTGTGAAACTGTTTCTAAAAATAAGAGTTTAAACCAGTGTGGACAAAACAGCCCTAAAAACTCAAAAAAATAGTCAAGACGTATGAAATTGTTTCAGAAATAGCTGTTATTTTATTTTCTAAGAAATAATTTCACATATTCTGACTTGTTTTTGTTATAATAAACTGTTTTTTTTTTGAAAAAAAAAAGTTTTAGCAGTTGCTTATACTAATTTTTTTGATAACGCTGCTCTAAATTATTATTAAGAAACAGTTTCATGAAACACTTTTATTTGTGAATCGGTAACTGTTACTGTTTTTGGGCGAGTGTTTAGTGATGCTTATGCTTAAATTTGATATTTCCTTGCTCGATTGCGGATAATTTTTATATCCAATGTTTATTATAAAAACGTGTTTTTTTACTGCAATGTATAATTTCATTATTTTTTATCTGTAACTTACGTGAACCAATCATTGTAAGACTTTTTCGTAAAACGAAGAAGTGTAATAATGAATAACAAAAAATGTCTTATACGAATTACAATTACAAAACAAACAAACAAACAAACCATCACGCCGTTTCCCCGTAAGGGTAGGCAGAGAGGATAGAACGCCACAACACTCTATCTTTGCATACAGATCTCGCTTCCTCTACATTCATACATCTTCTCATGCACGCGCGCCGATTATTCCGACTTTTGACATGTCCATCTTTAAGTATTTGTTGGATTTGGTCATGCCATGTCTTTCTCGGTCTTCCTCTATTTCTGCATCCATCAACATTCGCATTGTAAATATTCTTAGCCGTTCTCTCGCTGTCCATTCGTTCTACATGTCCAAACCAGCGCAGAGCTCCTTTCTTGATTTTGTCGATAATGCTTGTCTCAGCCTTACATAATGTACGGATCTCAACATTTGTGCATCTATCGTACATAGTTTTACCACACATTCGCCTGAGAGATCGCATTTCGACAGCATTCAGCTTACTTTCATCCCTGTTTTTCCAAGTCCATACTTCGCTCCCATACATCAGGGATGGGACCAGGACTCCGTTGTGAACTGCCAATTTTGCCTCTTGTGACAACCATTTATTTGCCAAGGTCGATTTAAGTGCACCGTTCACTCTGTTCCCGGCACTCACCCTCCTTTCAATATCTTTCTCAGTCATTCCATCCCTAGTGAACATACTTCCCAGATACACAAATTCCTCTACTTGTTTTAGTATAACTCCATTCACAGTGATTTCACATTTAGTCATACTTTCATTTCTTTCAAAAACCATCACATTCGATTTATCGACATTCATCAGCAAATCGCTTCTCTTGCATACATCGTAGACCTTTGTTACCAAGAATTGCAGTTCCTCTTTGTTATTAGCAAGGAGTACAGCATCGTCAGCATACAAAAGACAATTGACTTTTAAATCACCCATTTTTGCTCCCGTGTATATCGATAACTGCATGAAAGAACTGAAAGGCTTAAGAATTACAATTACCCAATTTTTAATATTTCAAGTATTATCTTTGTGGACAAACATATAAATAAATGTAATTGAATGTGAGTGTATTAATAAGTTTATATTTATTTGATTTCTCTATGTCCACCTGTTTCAAAACATACCCGTCTCTTCATAAGGATACTAATTACACCAACATGGAGTTAAATAAAGTTCAGTGTTTTCTCAAAGCATAGTATATCCGTATGACATTGGAGATCGATGCTTTTGAAGTGGTTTGCCTACATACTTGTACAGTTGAGGTGACGTGAGATCCGCACATTCACGACTTGTATTGCTTAATTACAACAAAGGATTCCGTTAATTGTATAGTTGTGGCGCAATTACACTAATTGTCATGATAATTAGTCAACTCGCTAACAGCAACTTCGAGTATGTAAAGAAATACCTGGAGAGATCCTTGAGCCAAAACGTTATGTAAGATAGTTAAAAGTTGAATCATTTAGCTGTTGGTTTATCTGAAAATTCGGGAACAATAATTTTAAAAACAAAAGAAAAGTCGACATTCTATTGTTTGTCTCATTCAGTCTAAATGCCGTAACTAAGCAAATCACATCATCTCTCCGTCGTCCTCATCGTCATCATCGTCATTATCGTCGTCATCATCGTCGTCTTCATCGTCGTCATCGTCATCATAGTCGTCATCATCGTCGTCATCGTCATCATAATCGTCATCTTCATCGTCGTCATCATCATCATCGTCATCATCATCGTCGTCATCGTCAGCATCGTCGTCATAATGGTCGTCTTCGTCGTCGTCATCGTCATCATCGTCGTTATCGTCATCATAATCATCAATTACGTACTAAATACGCGCTAAATCACGTTATACCGCGCTATATAGGCTAAATAGCAGGCCCCGACTGGTATTATGAACGCAATTTTAATGCGTTATAGCGTGTATTTACAGTTTCAGTTTCGGTTTCGGCATAAATTTCGGTTCAGCCAAGACCTGTGGTAAAGATGTGTCGAATTACGTTTGTCTGTACTCGGGTGCACGTTATGGCTCGTGTCTCGGCCGCGTGACCTGTGACCTGTGACCTTTAGCTTGTTTTGGCTTTCAGCCGGTGAGTGTATTTAGCTGTCACGTTAAATTTATCCCTTCCATTCCATGAATTTTATTTAATACTTATTTTAATAAGCTCGCAAAGTTTTTTCTTCTTCTGCAGCCTTATTCTCTTCACTGATGGATAAAGGCCTCTTTCAAACGTCTCCATTCCTTCCAATCACCCGCTTTTATCATCCAAGTTTTAGTTTAGTTTTAGTTTTAGGTAATAGAGGCAATGTCGTCGATCCATCTTTTCTGTGGCCTTCCAACACTTATTTTGTTTGCCCATGGTCTCCACTTTATTATTCTGGGTGTCCACCTGCCATCATTTTGTCTCGCCAAGTGTCCTGCCCCCTGCCAATTCAATTTCGCTACACGATCCACGATATCAACGACTCCGGTTCGGCGCCTTATTTCTTCATTTCTTATTCTATCTCTTAGACATACACCAAGTATCTGTCTTTCCATAGATCGTTGCGTGCATTTAAATTTATGGCTACTTTTTTGTGTTATGGGCATGGTTTCTAGTCCATATGCTGTAACCGTAAATATGCACGATTCATATACTTGTCTTTTCAAGCATATAAGGACTTGTTTATTTTCAAAAATATATTTAAGTTTGCCGAAAGCAGCCCAACTTAGCTCAATTCTTCTTGGTAACTCCGTAATCTGGTTATCTTTAACAAGTTTGACTTTGTGTCCTAGATAAATGTATTCATCAAATACTTTGATTTTATTATCGTGAATGAAAATGTCTGGTCCTGTTGGACTCATAATCTTTGTTTTATGAATATTTATTTCCAAAGCAATCCTTTTTAAAGCATCATGTAGTTTTTTAATCATTTCGCCTAGTTTATCCATTACTTTAATTATGACTACCATATCATCTGCAAATCTGAAGCGATTCAAGTACATGCCATCGATCTTTACACCTTTATTTTCCCAATTAGGGGTTTTAAATACATCCTCTAAGGCTAGCGTAAAGAGTTTTGGCGATATTGTGTCCCTTTGTTTGACACCTTTTTCTATTTTGATTTTATCAGTTTTTGTGTCCTTATTGATCCTCACATCCATAGTAGCGTTGTCATAAATGAATTTGATTAATCTATGCATCTAGAATCAACTCGGGCATTTTGGAGTGCTTCAATAATACCCCATTTTTCAACTGAGTCAAACGCTTTTCGATAGTCGATAAAAAGTAAATGTAGTGATATGTTGTATTCAGTTGACTTTTCTTCGAGTAGTCGAATTGATTGGAGTTTAAAACCATAAAAACCTTATTTTGGGCGCTTTGAAGTGACTTTTGACTAATTTAAATGAGTTTCGGTTTCAGTATCAGCCGAGACTAGAACTGAAACTGAAATTCATTTCCAGAAAAAAACCTTCTTTGGTCAGTCACTAGTATTTACGTACTGAATACGCGCTATAACGCGTTAAAATTGCGTTCATAATACCAGCCATGGATAGAAAAATCCAGCAGGTACTCGTATAATCGTTGATTTTCGCAATTTACAATTTTACACGGACAGGTAATAGAAGCGTTAATTTAGGTAAAAGAAGATGCCTGCATAATGAAATTTTCCGAGAATTCGTTTGTGAATTAATTAAATTTCAAAGTTTGCTTCTTTTAACTTCGTCAAAGAAATAATATGGGTGATTTCTGTCTCCGAGAAAATTTATCAAGTGAAGTTGATTAAATTTGAAATTATTATTGAGGAAAGAAAGGTAAAAATGAAGTTATTAATTCCATCTTCTAGTATTAAATAAATGACCTACGCAACCTAATACATAAAGTTATAATAAACGTAGATATACTGAAAAATAAAGTATAAACGAATACTAGCAATATTTCACCACAACTGTTTCAATAATAATTGTCCAAAACATTTAATTTTTTTAATTAAAATTCTTGATGGAAGCTCATTGTAATTTATTATAGAAAATAAAAGACAAGTGATACTTTAATCCACAAATTTGGAATATCCAGTGACCAGTTTCATTGGTTTCGCGACATATTCGAGACTGATATCTTTATTAAGAAAAAAGATTTAAAGAACATTTAAAACACGCATAAAAGAGCAAATACAATCATGGTCTAATAATAAAGATAATTTAAATTTTACCAATCATTTAATAGATTATAAACATTTTTTAGATTATAAAAACATGTAAACATAAATCTTAGTGCACCTGAAGGCTATAAAATTGACAGACCGGAAATTCTCGAAATTGATAGATTGAAAAATAAACCCGACGTAGAATTACTCAACAAACAGCTTACACACGTGTATTACCCTATACTATACCCATTGTAACAATTTTACAAATAAGTTTTTAACCTCTGTTTTTCAGAAATTGACAGAAATCAGACTAACAAAGGATGGGACAATTAAAAATAATATATATATAATACTTAAACTCATTAGAAATATCAATATATCAACTCATTAGTTAACCTGAAACGCTTTGTAAATGATCCTTATGACAAGAATGATTTAATTTAATGAACTCTCATATGATTTTCAATTCTCTATCCTTACCTCTGTTTTGTATACATACATTGAATTTTTTAATAAAGATACCTGTCTCGAAGATGTCGCGAAAGCGATGAAACCAGTCACTGGATATTCCAAATTTGTGGATTAAAGTATCACTCGTCTTTTATTTTCTATAATAAAACAATTGTGTAATATTGACTATTTTACCTATGTTAAAAAAAAGCAGACATATTAAAATCTTTTTGTTTCGCAATAGTTAAAACTCTTTTTTATGTGAGATGTTTACAAATGAGTTAATTTTAAGTTTGTTTAGTAAACTGATTTATCTCCCCAGGGCATCACAATAATTATTGGTTCTTCTGCCTGAACAGAATAAACAACCTTTATGAATATTTTTGGTAGTTTTTTTTAAGCCAATCAACAGGCTTATGAAAGTTCAGATAGATTGACAATCATGAAGTTTAATACAATTAATTAATTTAACTTGATCTAAACAATCTAAGATTCTATTTCAATATACAATAGGAATAGTCATGGCTTGATCTAGGCAGACCTGGCAAGTGTGTCATCTCAAACCAGGGGTGATAACACCGCTTGCTTCTTGAATGCTTACCTTTGCCGTAGGAACACATCGACAGTACTGTTTAGTGAGATTTTGTTAACTGTTCTGAGGATCCTTGGCAGAGAGAAAAAAAAAAATCAACGTTGATTCCGAAATTTCCCACAGCAAAGACGGCATTGTTACGCAAGTTACGGAAAAGGTACGTGTTTAAATGTTTTTGATTCTCATATCATTTAATAAAAAAAGTATCGATTTAGTTTTTTGGACAATCGCATTTTTTTAAAATATTTTTTTTTATTGAAAACGTATTTGACCGCCGGAGCGATACGCACCGGACGCGGAATAGGGAAACGCCTTAGTAGGGGTTTTTTGAAGGGATTATTCGAGAAATTAAGAGTTGTCTCCATTTTCAAATTTTAATAAAATGAGTTATAAAAAAATAGGGATTTAAAAAAGAGGAAACCACGAGGAATGCTTTCTGAAGTATTGCAGTCTGGCCCTGAAATACTGTGAACAAAAATTCTTGTAAATAAATTTATTTTAATTGATTTATTTATACAAATACATACAATTTTTTTTTTATTCAACAATGAATATTTGCGTTCTTATGATTTACCCAATTGAAAAAAAATAATTTTGAGGGACAGACCTTTGGTCCGTGAGTCCGAGACACAAGCCACAGGACCACAACCCGATTTCTATTTTATTTTGATTTTGATTTATTTTTTATTTTAAAATAACAATAACGTACCCCTAACTCTATGAGGTCAAGAGCCCTGTGTTGAGTCAGGATTCAACATAAGTGTCCTTGGCACGGGTAATCCCAGTGAGGTCATTTTATTGTAATTGTTAATCATTGTTTATTATGTGGGAAAAAAAATAATAAATATATAAAAAGTGGAAAAATTCCTATATCTAAACAGTACCAAAAATAAAAAATATTACATAAACATATATTTTAATCAACATTTGGACAACACGCTTAATGGTATATAAATCTATACAATATCTCGCAGCAAACTTTTTCAATGTTCTCTTCCTCTAAACAACATCAAAATTTGTACGCTTCTCCTAAAAACAGCTTTTGTTTCGAAGAACTTAATGTTCACCCAAGATATTGAACACCCTTGAGACTACAAAAGAGAATTTTTTCTAACCAAAAGTCATACGTGTTTTTGGTATAATTTAAATGAATCGGGTTATGGTCCCGTGGCTAGTATTGCGGGCTCACAGATCAGAGGTCCGATGTTCGAACTATATGCTACCCTAACTTGAACCCCATTTTCTAATACTTAGTTATTTAAAACTCGTTGAAATTGGCCCCAAAAATAGAAATATTTGAGTTAATCATAAAAACGCAAATGTTTCCTTAAAAAAATTATTACAGGAAAACCTCGTACAATTTTTATCATATTTCTTAATCATCTCAAAAATTATATTTGTGGTTGCATATTGGGAACGTATTTAGTTACATTTTGTTGTTAAAATACTATTGTTACGTGTTTTAAAAAGTTTTTATTCCCATATTTCAAGGCTATAAAGGAAATTAAATATTTTGTATTCTGTTTTATGAATTTTATATTTGTATAATGAACGTTACAACTCGTGTGTTTTTATGATTTGTTTTTTACTATCAAAAGAGTGTAGGATTTTTTTCCGTTTTATTTTTTAAGTTTTAAAGCACTTCTACAGATTAAATTTCCTTCTGATGTCTAAGGATATTCTGAAAAATGTGGTTATTAAAAATTTCTACCCCTTCTGGAATGGAAAGGTTTAAATTCTCACGTAAAATATTCGCTTTCGTAAAACTGTCAGATAAAGGAAAAACAAGATGAATACATTCGTGTTAAATACATTAATAAATAATAAAGCAAAGTTACAAAACCGTCAAGTTAGAAGCGAAAGAATCATAAACATATTTAACACGAAAAATGTTCGGAGCACTGTCTTTTTTCACAATTTTGTAAATATTTCAACAAAAGATCTTACGAAGAAACAACATCTTTAAAAAACATATGAATGTAAATAATTCTGTTGACTTGTTTGTTGTAGGTATTAATGATTTATTTATTTATTTCACAGTCAACAATGATAAAATTAAATTATAAAGATAACGTTGAAAGACATACCAGCGAAGTTTCTAAATTAAAATGATACATATTTGATTATGATATATCTTTGGTATTTGTCTCTACTTTTTTTATTTTAAATTTTTTTATTTATTAGTTTATACATACATTGTTACAAAAATGGCACAAAAACACTCTGGCAAATTCATCTTGTACTAGGAGTAGGCTCAGTATATGAAGGGTCGGCAAGCCAGAAATATTAGTATGCCTAATGTTGCAATCGGTTCCTATATGGGCAAATGCCTGTTCTAAGAAACCGATTTGTTGCGGCAAATATGGTTTTCGAATATGTTTCCTATAAATAAAAATATTATTGAAGAAATAGAAAAACAGTTATAGCCCAAAAGAGAAGAAAAGAAAAAAAACTTGACACAGGATTTTAATTCTATAAAGTTGGGATTGCTATTCCAATAGTCTTCTTCTTCTTAGTGTGCCGTGTCAGGTCTTCCTGACGATGGCGATCACCGGGGTGAATGTTTCCCTGCCTTGTGCCATGGAACAGTTTTACTAAACGTGTCAGGTTCATAGTTCATTGAACGATGACACATACATGTGCAATAATTTCACCTGAAATAAAGACCAACGACCGATAAAGTAAGCATCATCTTATATTGAATACACTACATTATATTCAGCAAGACTAAAAGTATTGTACATAAAACGTTTATCTACGTAAGATTGACCTCCTGCAGTTTATTCTCGCCATAGAGACATGAAACACAAAGAAACAGATCGAAGGGCGTGGTAACGCCCAGTCAGCCTAACTAGTCAGGCCGAACAGTCAGCCCAACAAGTTAGCTCAACGCAGTAACCTAGTTCCAGCATGTAGTTTAAGTGCAGCCAGTTCAACTCCTCATAGCACACTCACGAGATATTCAACAAATTCGTCAATCTCCATCTAAGTAGAATTACTTCAACCCTCAACAATCTAAATTCCATACACGAACTATTCCCGTCTAATCTCTTATATTGCGAAGCCAGGTTATTTTCCTTCTACCAGTTCATTGGTGACTACTTCCATCTATTTTGCATGGTAAAATCGTTTCTCCACACGCAATAGATGCTCCAGATATGAAATTTTTCGAATCATCACACTCAACAATAGCTTTCTATCAGTATTGGCTTTTTGTAAGACCTATGAGTTCATCACCATCTCCTCAGTCCATGATATAAAAACTATTCTGCGGTGTAACCACGTTTCTAATGCTTCTAACCGGTTTGTGGTGTTCACTTTCAAGGTCCACGTTTCCAAACCATAAAAAAAAACGACCACGTGTAGCACTTGATTATTCTTTGATGCAGTTTCAAATTGATAATATCGTTACAAAAGATTGACCTCATCTTGTTGAAGGCAACACGTGCAGATTCAATTTTGCATTCAATTTCCATATCTGGGTCAAACGACTTAGTAATCATACTGCCAAGGTATAAAAATTAATAATGTAATGATATTCATCCGAATTATTTTACGAATATATAATTTTTATACGTTTTATTGTATCAGTTTGTTTAATTAACAATATTTTATATGAGGTATGTACAGTATGGGGTTTATCAATATGAACGATTGGATTAAACATTGAAACAAAACACAGTAAATTCGATCAAAAAAGTTGCAGAACGGTTTTATTAGATGGTACGTATTTAAAAATTTAAGATTTAAACAAAATATTGTTTAAATGATCACCACGGTTTTTCGTGCACTGATTGATCCAATGACACCAATTTTCGTTGACTCTGTGCAGCATTTTGGATGGTGTTGCGGCTATGGTGCGGCGAATGTTGGCTTCGAGTCCTGAGTTTGTTGGTGTAAATCTGTGATTTAAGATAGTCGTACAGAAAATAGTCAAGTAGTGTTAAATCACAAAATATCGGTGGCCAGTGGAATGGACCATTTCACCAATTTTTTCACGCAATCACTTCATCACAACAACCGCTGTATAGCGAATTGCGCCGTCTCGTTGAAAAAAAAATCATCCTTATCAATTTCTTTAATTTAAAGAAAAAAATCATTCAGCATGCCACGATAGCGCTCACCATTCACAGTAATGGCATATCGTGAATGGTGAGCGTTATCGTGCCATGACATAGTCTTTGCTCATTTTTGAAAAAATATTGCCCGATTATATCACCATACCACTCTTGTTGCAGCGACGATAGTACCGATACGATTTCGGTTTTATTATCGTTTAGAGGAAATTCAGTGTAGAAATTTTAAATTAAGTGACAAATAACGAGCTCAGATGGAGAAAAATGACTTCCATATTTTGCACGAAATGCCCTTTGAGGAGCAACATAACTTTCTGAATTTTGGCAGAATATCGAACGATTTCCAAATGTAAGGGCAACGTAAAACAATTCTCGATGAAATGACAAACCAAGCTGATGACAATTGATGGCAGATATCAAATTTTGAAATTTAAATATAGCCACCGGGAGCTAAAAAAATCATATCGTCTCTTTTGGCAAACCTTATGTAACTTAATATAATGTGGAATCTAGTATTTATTTCCAACCATCTAGAAATACTCAAAATACGGTAAAAACATGGCTATTTTTATCCAATTTTAGCCAAAAATACAATTTCGCGAGCAAGTGGGTGAATAATAATATAATTTTGAGATGGTTATCCTAATTACAGCGACATTCATCAACACCCCTACAGAATATATTCCGCCATGACGTGTTTATCATTAAATGATCAGGACACGGAAAAGCGAGCTGTGTTTAAATATCATATCGTGTTAACTTTGCTAAGACTGAATTGAGAAAATTATGCAAATTTTCATATTAATTTTGGTAACACTTCGTTCGAAGCTTCACCCTATAAATTGTAATTCGTGGGAATATTGTACGTCTTTATTAAAACCGGAAATGGCATATCGAATTGGAAGCCAATAGAATATTTATTATTTCAATAAAAGCACAAATAAAATACTCAATGAAAACAAACATTTAAAAATAGTACAAAACGATATTTTGAGTTTGTCTTGATTTTTGTAGACAAGGACTGGATTCAACTCCCTGGGGAACTGTTTATATTAACATATTACAACAGAGATGAAGAACATTTAAGATAAGGTAATGTAAAAGTCTAGGCAATTACAGGGCTTATGACCTGTCAATGGCTGGTTTAAGTGACCACTTTACACACTGTGTAACATTCAACATTCTGCCCATATTTGAACATCTATATTCCTTCAATTATTTCATCTGTTGATGGTTGTGAAGTTAAAAAGCTGAAACTTTTATTTATGCGGGTGAGATTCATCTCATTGAATTATTTCACCAACATACAAGGCAACGCCTGAAAATGTTGTTTTTTCAATTTCCATACTTCTTTATGGACCAGGTGGATTTATCAACAATATTTTGAGTTTGTCCAAATTTTTTTAGACAAGGACGGGATTCAACTCCCTGGGGATGTTACACAGTGTGTAAAGTGGCTACTTAAACCAGCCATTGACAGGTCATAAGCCCTGTAGATGCCTAGACTCTTATATTACCTGCTCTTAAATGTTCTTCATCTCTGTTGTAAAATGTTTATAGTACAAAACGTATCATTCTTCTATCATTATTGCAGCGTATTTTTCATGATTTACAAATTATAGTAAAATACGTCAATACAGGTTTTTCGCCGGGAAGGTACTTTATTGTAGTACGACTTTTTAGAGAATAAAAACGAAACGTTTATATTCTGATATATTTTTACGAGTATTGAGAATTACATATGGAAGACAATGTCAGCTAAATTCCAGCCTTTGTTAGCCCGACAAATGCTGTATCTTTCTATAACATTTTTCATAATATTTTCACAAATTTCAATCGATATCTCATTAATTTCGTCAAGAATGATTTGTTCGAGTTGCTCAAATGTTTCAGATTTGTTGACGTAAACCTATTTCTTTAGATATTCTCACAAAAAGAAGTGCGGGGCTGATAAATTCGGTAACCGTGGAGACCAATCAACATCATCATTTTCCAAGATAATTTGTTGTGGAAACTAATCTCTCAGTAATTCCATTGTAACATTGGCTGTATGTAAAGTTGCACCGTCTTGTTGAAGCCACACGTTAATCAAACCCAAAGCATCTAACTTTGGTGTCTAAAGGTTACCAACTATTTTACGATAACGTTCTTCAGTAACAGAAACTGTAACGCCAAGTAGATCAAGAGATAAAATAAGAGCCAATGATTCTTCCAGCGCACATAGCGCACTATACTATCATTTTTTTACAGATGCAAGATGCAGTGAATGATGAATAATTGAAAAATTTTCAGTTGATCAAAATTGACTATTTATTTATTAATGTATCTTTTTAAATGAAAATGCGCCCGATCACTCATTATGTTTTTTTAATGAAAATTATGATTATCATGAGCAAGTTGTAACATCATATTGGCACATATACGGTGTTGTTAACAGTTTTGTGGAAGGAAGCTCATGTATCAAATGAATTTTAAATGGATACAAATGCAAATCCATATCCACAATTTCCCATAAAATTGTAGTCTTAAATTCAATTTCTTGAACACGGTGTCGAAATGAGGTTAATAGATTGTTTTAAACACGTTTTAGGATAGCAGCAATATTTTGAGTTGATCTTTTCGTACCTTTTGGCCTGACTAAATGATAAAAAGTAAGTTTTAATGGCGTATTATTTCTACCCAAAATTTCACGCAATTTTTGAGTCGAAAGGCAACTGATTTTGAAACAATGTTTTACTATTAAAACACGTTGATTTGTCGAGTATTTATAGTTGATAATATCTCTCTCGATAAATTCTGCTCTAACCTCCTAGAAACATTGATATCTTTGAAGACTCGTTTATCGTTCTCAAGAGAAGAGTTTTCTAATTTTTTAAACATGCCTTTTGCTTTAATTTTGTTTAAATTTGAGAGCTTTTTCTCCATGTTTTAATTTTAATAAATAATTTCTAATTAAAAAACCCTAAAGAAAAGTTTTTGTTACTTGCTTACTTTGGATACTTATATTAAATTACTGGTCAGTTACATTTTGTTTTATATGTGTCTACATATGAGAATGTGTTAGAAATGAATTATTGTAAAACATGTTATAGATGATAGTTGCATATCAAGACCAGGAGCAGGCTGTGGGGTTTTTGATTAGGGAAACAGTCACTTGGTACTTGGTACATAGTAAAAATAAGTACATACTACCAACACAGTCATATAAATTAAGTTCTTTGAAATTAACTAGAAAGCAATTTTATGGCATTATAAAAAATGACAAAATACTGTAGCTATTGATGAATCTGTGTTATTAATTAATGAACATCAAACCCATCTTGCACTGCTACGATTAACAAAAAACTAATTAAAAAATATTTAAATTTGTTGCGACAGAGAAGGAAAGCATTTTTGAGAAGGGAATATGGAAATCTAGGCATGTACAGGGCTTATAAGCTGTGATTGGCTGGTTTCATTGACCACTTTATACACAATGTTATATTCACTGCAAACATTTGGACATACTCATAATCATTCTCGAACCAAATTCGAAACACCTTTATCCAGGATAAATAAGTCTGGAAATAAATTTGAACAAATATTTGATATTTTCAATACAAACCCTGTTGATGAATCAAAATGTATTCTCATTGGTTATTTTTTAGAAAATTAATAATTTTTTTTAAGAATACATTAATAATTTAACTTTGTTTCCTCAAATGCGTATTTTTGTTTATTTTTTTATTTTAAGGTGTTGTACATAATATAAATTATCTATTGGTGGAATTATTGCCAAATAATGGCAACTTCTTACAATCAACTGATAAAATAAAGGTATTATTTAGAAAATTTAAGTTTTCAGATTGCTCTAAAAACTTCTTATTTACACAGGATTATTGTAGCATTTTTTTTGTTTATCATTATTACCTAGTTAAATACTAGCCGCTTTATTTTGATATTGAATTATTCTTAACAATACTTTGTTTTATTTATATTTAGATCATAAGATTTTCTCATGTAAATTGTTATATTTTATTTGTCATTTTAAATATGTTACGTTTCTTTAAATTATTCTATAATGTTTCATGATATGTATTACATAATAATTTGTTCACTGCTGTGCTTATTTCTGTAAATCCTTTGATTGTAAAAGGTTCTTTAAACTGTTGATGTAAAAATAAATAAATACTAAAAACATTGTTGAATTAACTTACAGGTAAAATAAGAAGTATAAAAAATGGAAAACTGTTTCCAAACTTGCCTAGTAGGTAAAATGATTCAGTCAGGTGAATCTTACCTACACCAATAGATATTTCATCTCTTTTACTTCACAAAAGTTAACAGATGGAAGAGTTAAGAAAATATAGATGTTTAAACATTGGCAGAATTGTGAATGTTACACATTTTGTAAAATGGCTACTTAAACAAGCCAATGACAGGTTATAAGCCCTGTAAATGCCTTGACTTCCATTTTCCATTCTCAAATATATTTTGCCTCTCCGTTGCAACAAATTTAAATCTGAACAACTCTCTATCGAGAAAATCCAGCCAGTCTGCAAATACTTGAACATACGCAAAATATTGTTAAAAAATATTTACTTTAGTTGCCAAAAAGACAGTTTACCTTAAAAGCTGATTTTATTTTACAAAAAAAAATTTTGATTGTTCAGAAATCAAACTTTTAGGGAAGTTTTGGTTTCATCTAATCTATGGACAAACCGCGCATGTTGCATTGGTAACCTAGAAATAGAAAAAAAGTATAAAAACCATAATGTAAAATATGAATTGAGTATTAAGTTAAAATATTCACCATAAAGTCAACCGGTAGAGGAGGTTTAACAGATCAGGTAGTGATACCATTCCCTGGACGGAAATAATGAAAGGTAGGAAACTGAGGAAATAAAAATACCCGGAGTTGGAAATTTATCTCCCAAGAGGACCGTTTCCCTGGCGTGAAGTCGGTCTAATAAGGAAATGAGACAAGGAAGTTGTTTGTTGTATTGATAGATTGGTACTTCTACAGAAATTGATAACGGCATTAAGAAACATAAGATAGCATATCTTATTATTTTTAATTAACTTATTTATTTATTAAAATATGTGTATCCGCATATTATCACATATATTGCATACATAAAAAAGTTGTAGGGTTCATAGTCCATAATCGACACACACACGTGTTGAATTAATTCACCTGAAGTAGAATAATGACCGATGACACAATGTCATCATTTTCTATAAAACCCTATTCCTACATTCGTGACCCCGACGTCCGCCGCAGAGATACCATGGTGGTATCCAATGGAACGTTTAACTGCTGCAGAGATCTTCTCCAAACGACGTGTTTGGAAACACCAAACTCTACGCAAAATTTACAGAGTATCTAGTTGGGCGACAGAAGACATCATGCAGCTCATTATTCTCACACAACTACGCTCATCTTTTCAAATCTTGCCTAGTTTCACTGATTTCGCTCAACCGCAACAAACACGCTCAAATATACTAAACTTGCTCCTCTACGCTGACTCATCCACGCCAATCTCGTTTATCTACGCCGTTCTCGCGCAGCTAGCTCATCTACGCCGATCACGTATCTACGCAAAGCTACGCTGAATTTGCCCATCTACGCCGATTCTGCATAGCAATGTTTTAACAATGTTGCGTCACGATGGCATTGTTTTCAACACAACTTACGTTGACCTGCACAAGCATCAATGTACCTGTAGTGAATCTTTTGTAGGAACATAATGGCTGTGTGACTTATCAGAGTTTCGTTGGAAGGTGCGTGAAGTTTAGATGAAAGATTCACGTACATTATTTATCGGTTTAATTGCAAATAAAGTTTACAAATTACAAAGGTTACAATAGACTAAATGCAAACACCGAATGAAATTAACCGTGACTCAAAGTTAATGATATGTGGTTTATTATAAATTTAGATTATAGAGAGCGATAAACGGATGTCAACCAAAATTGGCTGTGGACAAACAAGTTCTTATCTTATTATCGCAGCGTTGTTCGATCCGTCCGTTTCCTGTTTCTGTTGTTCACGGTGTTGTCAGGATGGACATGTAGCGCCAGAGTAGGATCATATACCAAAAACTACCTTATCAACACGGTAACTTCATCAAGCATCCGGCAAGCATCATATCCAACCTTTGCAAGTCATAAAAAGAATCTTCATAACGCATTCACACATTCGGTTTGCCCTGAAGCTCTTCGTTTTCCGACGTGGACAACTCATTACGACGAGAAAGCGCTTTATTTAACCTTGTAGATACCGGTCAATCTACAGTGAGATATTTCTCGGCAATGACCATCTGACAAACAGCTAGATTTAAATCAACGGATGACTTCTGCATTAAAATTTTAGTGATAAAAATTCACTAACGTTTGCACAAAACATAATATAAAAAAATTCCATTATGAATTGCTTTATTTTTGCGATGAATAATTATTTCAAACACTAAAACGCTGCACATTTCAACAGTTTATTCACACAGAGCGCAACATCTAGTCACCAACAAAATCAACGAAAAACTCAAGAACCGCTTTGTCATCACGTTACCGGAATAACTTACATCAGCAGTACTTCGCACCAAGATACAAATGCTCTACAAAAAAGGAACTATATTCAACTTTAAGATCTGAGAGAGTGAGATCGCTTCACCGGAAGGGGAGTACTGTAGGGTTCATAGTCCATAATCGATGACACACAAGTGCTAAAACGTTTCACCAGCAATAGTTTGGTGACCGAAGTAAACAATGTAATCATTTTCTATACCTATATAATTCAATACAGCAACTCTAACAGTATTGCACATGAAATAGGGGGGCATCGTTCTGCAGTACATTCACATTGTTCATATCATGAAGAAATGAATTACAAAGAAATATGGTCTTTATAGAGACCACAAGACGGAACGCCAGTCAGTCGGCCCAATAAGTTCAGTTCACTTCAGTCCAGCTCGACGATGTCACTCAGATCCAGCATATAGTTCAAGTGCAGTTACTTCAACTCCTTATCACTGTTACACACGTGCGATATAGTTCATTATTTATTCGCCATCAAATAAATAAACATCAAACAGCAACCTCATGTCTTGTCAATCTCTAACTGGGGTAGGAACTCCAACTTCTCAGCAATCTAATCCTATAAAGTAAAATAATTAACATTACCACAATGTTTTACTAGAAAATATCTATGTAGCAATATATAAATTTTACCCCCACACAGCCATTATAATATAATTTACACTCTCTGTATCCAATCATCAGCAATTCTCTTAATATTATTCAACTATCGTGTGAAAGGCTTCCTACTATTTCTATAGTCTTCGTGAGGTCTCCACGTGACTTCTCTTTGAGTCCATCTTCAGTGAGTTCAAAGAGAGTGAAAATTTAGTCCTCGCCTACAAATATTTGAATAATATGGTTCACTAAAATAATAAAAAAAGAAGTACCTATCCAATATGAAAATACTACTTAAGGATAATTCAATTTCACACATTAAAAAAACACCTTGACACATCATGCTTTCGTTTCGTAAGTATGTTTATATCGAATACATCTATTTCACTCCAATTCAATTTCAATCATTCAAACAAAGGTGATATACAGATATTATTATAAATAAGTCCACTAAACTCTTAGGGTTTTGTAAGTAGAATATCTAGTGACTTTACTTATATGTGCAGAGTTAAAGCAGTTTATCGCTCGCTTGTTTGTCTTCTTTTAGAATCGCTTCCACGATCTGGTCTCTCTTTTATATGGGCCGGATAACTTAAATTGAATTAATGCAATATAGCTTGTTAAAAAAAATAGCATGGATGATTGGTTTCGAGAGGGGAGACTACACTTACGGAGAAATGGAGTTGATGTTAAAAATCTCAAATCTACAAAAACGTAGAAATAACATTGACTCCATATTCATGTTTGATTTACAAAAAAGCTAAATGTATGTTCTATAGTAACTGGAATAAGTGGCATTTAATGTTCCAATCCGCCAGCGCAGGCTGCGAAATAATAATGTGCTGTTTCTTGATTAGCACAGCAGAAAATAATACAAATGTTCCGATTGTGTCACATTGCAAACTCGAGACAAGATCTGGACATTTTATGTATAAGTCTTTCTAGATTTAAACTATTACTAAGATTGAACAGATTTTGTCGTGAAGTAGTAATTATTTTGTATTTTTTGGTCCTAGCTTTAATTTTTTTTAGTCGTATTTTATTTTGATTGTAGGTACCTGTAGAAGAAATAAATTATCCGTTAATTATCGTTTCTGTTTCATACGAACATTACAGTATCACATTGCAAAACAATAAAATGAGATGAAAATTAATTATTCAATGCATTTTATATTTCACATATGTTAGTTATAAATAAAAATAGGTAGAATAAAGTCCAGAAGCCAATCTTAGCTTTGAACGGAGAACGGTGGCATAAAAAATAACTACGTCATAACTGTATGATGTGTGCTTTAGTTTGTAGCTCAAACTAATACAGGAAACTGCAGAAACTTTCAGATAACACAGGTAACATTATGTACTTCTGTACAAACACAGATAAAAATATTTTTCACTAGATGCGGCGCTTGGCGCGTCGCGACGCCGCGCCGCCGCCGACGCGTCGCGACGCTAACATAACGATGAATTCTCGGCGGGGAGCAAAATTTTTACATTAAATTTTTACTTATTTATAATCCCCCTTCAGTTAAATTTCTAAGTTTTTTAAAGCCGGCAAACACGAGTTATGAAGAAACGTGGAAAAATAAGAGTCACGTTTCATACAATATTAAAAAAAAAACAAATATTTAGAGTTTGTCCAAAATTTTTGTTTTTCAGGACCGGATTTATCCCATTAGAGGAAATTTAAATAAACATATTTTAAAATATATAAAGACAATTTTAGAGAAGGAACATTTACAGGGCTTTCGATGGCTAGTTTGAGTAGCCACATTACACACTGTGTAAAATTCACAATTTTTTCGTGTCTGAACATTTCTTCGATTCTTCCAACTATTAACTTTTGCGGAGTTTCAGAGCAGGAATCAATATTAAAAACTTAAAAGAGTGCAGAGAAAATTTTTATGTTTTATCAACTACAAGCTATCTATTTCTATTGAATCTTTAAATTATGACTTTTTAATGAATACACTTAATTTGGAAAGTTTATCCTGAAGACGGAAACTGAGTGATTTAATGTTTCTCTTTAAGATAGTAAATGGCATGTTGGACTCTCCTGACTTGCTAAACATGATTCAATTCCGAATACCTGTTAGGACTACTAGACATAATGTCCTATTTCATATAGATATTGCTACTACTAATTATGCTATGAATTCACATATTTCAAGATTGCACAGTCTAGGGAACCAGATCAGTTGTACTGACATTTTTCACATTGGTCAAATGACGTTTAAACTTGCTATTAAAGAAATAGTTTAGAATTTCGACTGACGTTTAAGTATTTATGTTCATTTATAAAAAAAAAAAATATATATATAAATCAAAAAATGTTAAATATATTTCTAAATGTACGACTAGTTATTTGTTTTTTAGTTTTTAAAATTAAAATTTTTATATATTTAAAAAAAGGAAAGTTTTAATATTTAATTTTTTAAAAGGTTTATTATTTTGTTTTTTTTTTCATATTTTATTTTTTAAAACGGTTTAGAACCCCTTAGCTCTTATCAAGAGAGAGTAAGTATTATTCCTAGGGCATTCAATGATTTATGATTTTTGCTATTTCGAATATACCGAGTTATCTTTATTTTTATTATTTTTTTACCTAGTATGTCAAGTATTAAAATCCCAAAGTTATTATATGGAATATTTATAAAACAACTGTGTAATATGTATAGATACATTGTTATTATTTTGTTTCATAATTTTGTAATGGAACACTGCAGGTTTATTGTATTTTTGATTATGGTTATAAAAGGCATTTGTGCCGTGTATATACTAATAAATTAATGCGGTCTGATTGAATTATTTCACATACACACTAGGCAACGCCTGAAACTTTTTTATACCTCTTCTAGGACACTTTTTACAAAGTTCAATTAGTGTTACATGAACAGCCCAAAACATATATCTCATCAATATGTACACGTATCAGTATCTGTACAATAGTAAAAGTGACGTGCTTCATAAAAGAAACAAACGGAATATTTAAAAAGTGAGTACATTTTTTATACATTCCATCAAATCTTTCTGTTGTCAGTGTACAAAGCCTGAAAGATATTGAAATTCGAAACCTGAATTTTTTCTGAGCAAAAATCATACGTGTTTTTGGTACATACGAGTAATAATTCTAATTCCAGGAAAACTTTGTACGAACATTCTACAAGGATTTTCTTTAATAACCGCATGACCAGAAATGTGCCAATGAATCTTTAAAAAAAATCCAATGTCCAATACCTTCGTAAATTTTGACAAATTCTCAGATAGTTGGGAAACATCGGAACATCACTTTAAGTATTGTGATTCCGATAAAATAAGCGTTAATAATCGTCTCCCAGCTCTCAAACAATTAAATGATCATTAATAATTCAATTGAACTTGTAATTGTGACATCAATGATTTTCCATACACAAAGAGTAATGAAGCAAAATAAGGGTTTTTGAAGACTACTTACTTAAATATAGTTTTGGTATTCAATAATGTTTATATTCTTAATGACTTACGTATCTTTGGTAAGGGTGTTATGATGTCATTTGCATATTCCCAGAAAAGTCAACATTTGAGATTCTCACTTCGGAATAAAACAAATACGCGGGTGATTCAAATATAATACGGAATTCGTTTCTAACTGGCTAAGAAATGAACGAAGGTAGGCGACGTTCCTGATGGGAGATTGTGTGAGTGTCTAATTCAGTTTACACCGCTAGAGTGCAGCATGGTACCACCGGCTCAGTAGCTATAGCGATGCCTGAGAAGGCAGTACCTATTATATATTATAATTAAGTTTTTTGCAGATGAGGGGGTGAAACCATCCATATTTTGAGGAGATTTGAGACACAGTTTGGTGAGGAGACACTTTTTGGAAAGGCGAGAAGCTGGAAATATCTTGGCGACTGTATTTTTTGACTCGGGAGAATCATAAACATCGATTTTTTTCAAGAACGTCGAACTGTAAATCCTGAGTACTACAGCCTACGAGACAGAACAGAACAGACATATCGTCGGAAAAGGTGCAAATTTTCGATAGAAAATGTTATCCTGCTAAATGACAACGCCCGGGACCATACAGTTACCTTTTGTCGGCAAAAACTTTGAGAGTTGTCCTGGGCTATACTGGAACACTCTCCCTATAGTCCGGATCTATCGCCCTGTGATTATTACTTGTTCGGCGTCATAGAAGAAGAACTTATAGGGCAACGTTTTGACACCAATGACGGAGTAGAAGCTTTCAAGCGCAGTTGACTTATGACCCGACCACCTTCTTTTTACGAAAACAGGATACAGAAATTACCAAACCATTAAAAAATAATTTCGTTTAACATCTGATTCTTCCCGTACATCACGAATTAAGATTTTATAATTACTATAAAATATAAGAACATGATGTTATTTCTGCGTAGATTTGCTGGTTAACCTTTTTATATTTATTTACTTATATTACCTACCGCAATCAAAAAGCGACAAGTTATTTTTTTTTCTATTTATACCCTTAAGAACGTTTCTATTGGTTCTTCCTATGTTGATAGTCAGCATTACACAGAGTAGTTTATTTTTTAGTTTGACAACTGGCTTGTTTGTTGGTTTTAGAGTAAATTTTGTCATCCTTTTAAAGGATATTTCAAATAAGTTTAAAATTTATTTAAATATAATTAAACCTGTTGAGGAGTGGACGAGGTGTTAAGAATATCTCGTCCTAGAAATAGGAAAATTTAGTAAGTGGACTGTATTGTTGGGGAAGGAAGGTTGCGCAACTTCACTAACCTGCTGATGTTGAGGCGTGATGTGTGCTGGAACCTGGCTGGTGAAACTGGCGGTCGGGAAACATTGGGACAGCTTGTATTAAGCTGGCGGTCTAAAAGGGTGCTGGAAAAGCTCGCTTGATGATAGATTAGTTGAGCATTTCAAAACAAAACACAAAATGTGTGTGTATTTATCTATGTAAATATATTCAATATCTTTTTGTTTACCCTTTTTTTTTATATATTTGTAAGAAAATGTACCTTTGTGGGTACATATTCTTATTTTTACTTTTTGTTGTTTCTTTTAGTTTTATTTATGTTTTTATTACTTTCAACCTTATGTATATACTTATGTTACAGTGCTGCACTTGAATGTATTACTAATAAATATAAAAGCTTGTAGGGCGTATAAATAAATAGATAAATAAATAATTAATTTATTTTCGACTGTGTGTTTCTGTAAAATAAATAAGTAAATGATACAAAGCTGTACAATTAATTACCCAGTAAAAAAAAAAAACTGTATTTATATATTTTTTAAATACCTGTTCGCACGACTTTCTGGCAAGAATTCAGAAATTTCGTGCACAAAATATAAGGGCATGAAAAGGAGCAAATTGGCAAAGTGTGTAAGTATCCCGAATATACTGGGTGAATAAAAAAAAACAGTAATTTCAAAATATTTCTTATGACCAGTAAACATTTTTGCCAGATTGAAGAAAGCATTATTAACAAAATCAAGAAAAGAGTGCCGCGTTGGTTTAGACATGTTGAGGGAGTAGACAGAAAAATAACGACTGAAAAAATAACGATCAGAATGTTGATAGACGCAGAAAATGAGGAAGACAGAGAAAAATGTGTCGTGACCAAATGCAACAAATATTTGAAGATAGACGTTTAAAAAGTCAGAATTATTTGCGTGCGTGCAAAAATATGAGAATATGAAGGAATCCAGGTTTGTATGCAAATACATAGTGGTATAGTGATCTATCTCTTTGACTACACCTACGTGAAAACGGCGATATGGTTTATTTATTTTGAATTTACACACAGCATTTTGAGTACATCCAAATGTTATGGACTGGATTTTACACCAGGGCGTTTTTAATATCCTTATTCTAAATATTGTTGATATAAATAACTGGCGTATAAAAATTAAAAAGAGTTTTCAGACGTAGCTCAGATGTTAAAACAATTCAGCCAAATGAATCTCACCTACATTTTAAAAGTTTTAGCTCTTTTACTTTACAGAAATAAACAGATGGAAAAGTTAAAGAAAGGTGGATGTTTAAACATGAACAAATTGGTAAGTGTTTGAGAGTGTGTAAAGTGAGCACTTAAGCCAGCTTAAAACAGGTCATAAGCTCTGTAAGTGCCTAGACTTCCTGATTCTCTTCTAAAAAATGCCTCTTCATCTCTGCTGTACGTACAAAAAAGAAAACAATATTTTAGATTTTAAAAATATCATGCAAAATAACACAAACAGAATTATATTCAAGGGTATATATTTAATACACCCAGTATGGAATGATTTATATGGGGTGCGTTCAGGTAGAGAATTCGGAAAATGCACGTCTACCCTTCACTTTGGAGTCAATAAATATATTCCTATTCGCGAATGATATTAACGAGATAGGGATGTTATGAATTTAATCTTCTGAAAAATACAATTCTCTTGATAGGGGAGGCATTCGAACAGAGAGATCACGACGTGATCTTTGATTTAGACAACCGGAAAATGTTGAAGATATTTTAATAATTTACTCAAAAGTTTTCCAATCTCGAGCGAGAGTTTGAATTCTTTTATTTAACAAGGATGTTTATTTATGAACATGAATTTTGGTTAAATAAATTCCTGCATATGTGAAGGCATATTGGAGGGCTCGTTGATTAAGAAACATTTATCCTAACCTAGAAAAATTGAAGTCGAAGTTTGTACTAACCGATTTTATTTATTATTGCTGAAACACTTAAAAAAATAAATTTCATATACATATAAGGGCGGATATATTAAAAAAAATTGACAAAAATTCTACATTTGACTATGAAGAAAGGAGGGAGACTGGGAAGGAAGGATGAGAATTTTTTTTTTCAAAAATTCAGGTATTGACATTTCAATCTTGATTTATATATAAATAAAGAGAAGCAGGGCGTCTCTGACATAAACGGCCAGATTATTCCACAATCGAGCAGATACTATTGTGATAGTGGAAGAAAAAAAATAAGAGTAGTGAATTGGCAATTAAAAGGGTTTCTCGATACTAGAGCGAAGAGTAAGCTCATGTTGTGATAAAGGTTGGAAGAGCTCAATCAGGTAAACAGGCAAAGTGAGATTATTTAAAATATTGTAAAGACGTCATAGAATGCGAATGTTTTTTCTATGCCTGATACAGAACCAGTGTAGTTGTGTGCGGTATTAGTAATGTGGTTGAATTAGCGAAGATTAAAGGCATAACGTATTCCAACTAACGATAGCGATTTTACAGTTGTTTATTTTTTTATCGTTAGCAGATAGTACTTGTTCATATTAAATAGATGAAAATATATCACCTACATATCGCACCTGAGCGTAATATTAGCACAATTCCAAATTGGTCGTTTTTGAGTTAAGTGGGCAGATATTTTCCTAAATACATATCCTTTCCGCAGAACAAACAGTAAGTATCTTAAAAATATTTACGTAACCTTTAAAAGAAAAACTGTCAATCTCACATTTTACACATTCTATACATTTTTCAAAATTAAATTTAAGATATAATAGTAACCAAATTATCACTTAGCCATTATTATTTCTGTAAACATTCAAAACTAGATGGAACAAATAATTAATCTCAAAATTACTGTTTCTTTGTTTTGGCAAATAAATGTCAGATTACTGATAACTGGTGTGTGTAGGTACTACTGCTCTGTTGTAAAAGTGAGTTTTTGGAGTTGTGTCTCTATTATTCCCGGGGTGCAATATTACTTTATATTTTGTTCAATATTATTCAAAGAAACATTTGGGTTTTTATGATTTTCCCAAATATGTAAAGTCGTAAATAACAGTGTTCGAAAATGGGAAACAATTCGTACAGTTAGGTTTCAATATCTGACCTCTGTTTTGTGAGTTGTCTGCAACTTTTCTATGGGACCACAACCCGTCTATGTCATGAGAGCCATTATTCTCATCATTTTACTATCTGCGCCGGGGAAGCACTGCGTTGATGCTCTAATTAAAGCGTATGTTGTTATTAAATTACACGGAAGATAAGGTAATCTTACGTTTTTTGGGTTCTTAAGGTTTACCAAAATATTTTAATTTTGGGGGCATTTTTTAAAAATAACTCAGTATAAGAAAATGAAATCAAGTTGGGGTAGAGTGGGGGTCAAACCTCGGACGTCTGATCCGTGAGTTCTCAACACTAGTCACAGGACAACAAACCGATTTAAAGCTTAAAAAAAAAACAATTCTCGTTGGCCCTGCCAGGATCAACCCAGAACCTTATACGTGGTTAGATAATGTCCCAACTACTCATTACACTACGTTTCAAGATTTTTACCAGGGAGTTGCCAAATTGCTAAAAATGTATTTTACATCTGTCCGGACACGAAAATGGATTGCAATGAAAATCCACCTATCAAATACATATTTAAAGTCAACATTTCCGGGAATCAAACTCGGGATCTCAGGCAAAACGGCAATACGCTGAACAATAGACCGATAGATGAACTTCTAATCTTTTTCAGATATGAATAGTAATACGTAGAGAGAAAACTTATGACCTGAATTTACAGGGCTTATGACCTGTCACTTTTTTATTACCCATTATTTGTCAATCTTCTGGTGTAGAGATCAGCTCATTTGCCTACCACGCAAGACGTCTTGGGTTCGATTCCCGACCCAGTTGACATCAAATATTTTTTTGAAAAGGTGTTTTAAAATCCGAATATTTCATAGTCTTTTTACTGGTACCTAAAACGAATGGCTGATCATCTTACAAAATTATCAAGACAGGCTGCGATTAGTGTAGCGATGCAGCGCCCGTGAGTCTTTCTCCACTTTCTACACCCATTCTACAAAGGGGAATGATTATTATGACCTCTCATTATATATACATATATACTGTATATATATACTGTAGAATATTTTATTTAAGTCAATCAAATAATTCTGATCATTTGTACATATTTTGTTTATATCCTGTATATTATACTGTATATATATATATATTTATATAGCGCTGTTTTTGTGAAAATAACCTCAAGGGCGCTGTACAATAAATAAATATCCCACCACGTCTTGCAGCTACAGAGCGCATAGACGGTTGGTATTCTTGTTCCTAGTCTCCAATTGTGATATATAGGAGCTAGATTACAGCACGTCTTGCAGCTACAGAGCGCATAGACAATGAGAAATCTAGCCCCTATTTATATATTTTTTTATTTGACAATAACATTTAGAGATTAAATGATATTTAAAAAAATAATAAAAAACAAAAACAAATTTATAAAAATAGAAGTTAGATAACAACAAGTCTTGCAGCTACCGAGCGTATGGACGGTTGGAATTCTAGACCTCATTTATTAAATTTGGATATTTGATAGTTGATAACATTAACCTATTGAAGCTAGATTACTAATCGTCTTGCAGCTACAGGTTGGTTTAAGTGGTCGTTCGACTTCCTAAAAACACGTTTGTGTTAACAAAAATAAAATAATAAAATAATTATCAAATTAAATTACTCGCATTGAATTTTGTTTCAATTTTCCAATATAATAACTAAATTTAAAAAAAATTGAAAACTAATTTATAAATAAATACTAAAGTATCGGAAATATTTTGCTTTCAAAGCGCTTTTAGGGGTGATCAATTTGATTGTTTCTCACAGAATGGGCCACTTGTATTTTATGGCCCATAAATGTATTATTTGCAAAGTATTATTGTTTTCGTAAAAGAACATTAACAAGAGCACTTAACGTTGACAGGGTTGTAGTAAGTAGTTAGTTTAGAAGTTGGTAAGTCGTCCAATTCGTTTAATAGATTTTACTACCCAAGAGATACATTCAAAATTCAAATAACAACTATTTAAAAATTCGTCGATAAAAGCCAGCTAAAACTAAATTCTCTTTTGTTTAGCTCATTACTTAGAAGTTATATACATTGATAACGGATCTAAGCCTCGGTTATAATTGGGGAGTTAACAGAGTTATCTACAAGATGAACTTTAGTGGTTCATTTGAAAAACAATGTTTGTAATAAACTCGCAAAACAACAACAAAAAACATGTATTGTATAATCATCGCTATGAATTTTTAAAGTTTTGTAAATTTGAATATCTCCACCGAAACATCGAAATTGCATCACCGGTGACGTCATGATTTCAAATTTTTTATTGTTTCTGACAATTTGAAGTTGAACCCCGCACAGTTATAATTTGTACCCAAACACCCTAAACGTCAACGAAAATTGCTCCCCCGGAAATCATAAATCGGTTGCTGGTTGCCTTAACAACATAACGCTATAATTCATAAATATTATCCTTTTTTGTAGATATTTCTTGATAAAACTCCATATTTAATGATTTTCAAGAAATTATCAGGACCAGTCCTAATGTGTCTTCTTAAGTGAAAGCGCTCGTTAATCAAATTCAATAAAAGTGAAACTAAACCAAAAAGTTTTATTAATAATTTTCATTTACAATTTATTAATTAATGTAAAAACTGTAACGTTGCACAATACCATAGTTAATTTTCATAAAATAACGTTTTTGTGAATTTTTTCACACATTTTAGAGAAATTTTGTTGTACAATAAAATAGTTTTTACCACGTGAAAGAAAATATTCTTTATATTAAATTTCCAGTAGCACCAAACTTCCTTATTGTCTATAAAGTTTTTTTTTTGTATTTCTATAAATAATCTTCGAAACATGTTCTATTATGGAAATCTGACGAAGACGTTTGAAATTTATTGTTGTGCAGTACGTAATTTATAAAGAATGGAAGATAACTGGATTAACTTCCCATTGTGACTGGGGCAAGAATCAAAGTATTTAAACAGCGCAATCCTTTTGCCAGAATGTGTATATTGTCAAAAAGTTCTGGATACGTTACTACATTTTTGGTCATCAGCTCATCCAGGTGAGAGTACTGTAGGGGATAGCGTAATTGAGTTTCAGGTAAGGATGTCAATCCAAACCCATCCCTACCTCCGTACAGAACCACAATGTCCTCAGCTAGCTCAATGTTACGAGTAAGGACGTTTTGGTCCCAGTTTGTTGAGGGGCTCCTAACAACAATAAATACCTCAAGATATCAAATTAAAGTCGACAGATTATAATAGATTACCAGACTCTCCCCCTTAGCGAATGAAAAGGCTGAATAAAAGTAAGTCTATTAAACCATGCAAAACATAAACGTAACAAAAATTTTGGTAAAATTAATCGGGCAACTATAAAAATCTACAAATATATAAAACAAAGACAATTGTGACAAAAAGTATACGACAAAGATCGTAACCAAGAATTCAGTCACAGATAAAAAAATAATTATAAGCAAGCGATAAGTTTGAAAAGTTCCATTTTCATAGTGAGGTTTCATATTCGTGGGCACATTTGTAAAAAATAATAGTCCAATTACAAGTATCTTTGATACCAGAATTTTGATAAAATAATATACAAGACAGGTTCAACATATTTATCATTAACAAAATATTTCAATGAATATTCTACAATAGGTTATTTAAGTATAGAAATATTAAAATGATAAAATTTGTTAATAATGGTACTTTTATTTTATTAAAACTCTCCGGATAGATCCAATATATTTAGAATTAATAATAAATTCAGGTTGATACTCTGGAATAACCTCTGATTTAGAATCATATTTTATATTTAAGAGAAAGCATGATTAATAATGTAAGTAAGTTTGCTAAACATGCTACAATGGAAATAAAAGGACACTAAGATTCAATGGCAAGAGACAAACTTAGCTAGACAGGTTCGAACGTGAATCCAACGGCTTCATCCGTGTGCTCGTGATGCCGGTCAGAGCAGACTTTAGAACAAGGGTCAGTAGGCGAGAAGGCGAGAGAAAGGAAACATGGTGGGAAAAAGAACACCATAGAAGCTTTGTACGTATTTTGGGTGAAGAGAGCCCGGGAAGACGCGGGTCGTGGGGGAAAGTGACAACAAGAGACAAAACAACACGTAAGTTATAGCTTCTCCGCGCGTTGTTTTATAAAGATAATGAATGGTCAAAGTAATGTTTTATTACGATATAAGAAAACTACTAATAAAACAACTTTTGCCGAAATCATAGTTTGAAACCTTTGTTCTAAATACAGTTGATTCATACATATATACAGGACTTCCGTTTAACACAAACTAACTCGGCTTTCTTCTTAAGTCCGGTGTTGAACCAAAGCCTTCCGTTTGGACCTCCACAATTCCCTATTAGCTGCCATCCTTTGCCACTTTGGACCTGCAACACTTCTGATGTCGTCCGACAGTCTGGTCAGAGGCCTCCTTACGCTTCAGAGTTCTGTTCCGGCCAGCAGTTTATTCCATTCGATTCTATTTCAACTCCGCAATTATATTTCTTACATCCCTAAATTGGTGCTTATACTGATCAACTGTGATCCCTAGCGAGATGTTTTGCATTGTTTTTACCATAACTTTTTGCGTCATCTTAAACTGCAGTGAGTTTTTTTTATAAATGGGTCATGTTTTGAACCCATATGTGAGTACAAGAAGTAGGTACGCATGCGTCAAAAAATTTATTTTTTCTTAAAGTGTATTGAAATACTTCTAGACTTCAGAATATTAAATAATAAGCTGAATGCAGCCAATCCTAGTCCGTTTAACACGGCAAAAAAAAACAAAAACAGTGTGCTTTTGATACATTTTTTGTGATTCAATAATATGTTAATTTATTTTATTTGGGATTTTTGCAGCTATAACATAAAAAATTAAGTAGAAATATTTTAACAATACTAGAGCCAATTAAAAAAATCCACTGTAAATCTAATAATACATAATAAATCAGTAAAAAGTTTACGTAATTGTATGTGTGAACGTTTATATTCATGTGAACTAATGAATTAATGAAGGAAAAGGTATATTTGTGTGTGGAAATGAATGAGGGAGAGGGTTCGTATGTGTGGGTGCGTAAGTATAGAAAAAATAATGTAAAACTTAAAATAATATTGAAAAGAGTACAGGAAAGAGCTTGGTAAGAAGTTCAATTATTAAAAAAAAAAATAGATTACACCTACTTTCGAAACCTTTTTTTAAAATTTTAAATCAAGAAATGCTATAAATTGTATTTTTTTTTTAAAGTATGGTATTATTTTAAAATGATGCTATATCTATATTTGTTTTTGGCCTTTCATGCACATCTTGCATGTACTAATTATTCGGTTTGTTTTGCTACTGGTTCTGTAAAAGGTTATAATGTAGCTCAGTTTGCTTTGAACAAATCCGTAGACCGACAAAATCTGTTACGTAAATATCATTGTATTAAAATTATATAGATTACGCAAATTCGATAAAAAAGTGTGATAACTCAAATAAGTAGAATTAACACAAAAGCCTAAAGACCAAAATAACATATTGTCATAAAACCATGTTTCTATCGTGTGATTTTTTGTTTTTTTTTCACCCGAAGGCAAAGCAGTTTCATAAATATTTAGATTTATCGAAATAAATCATATGACAAATTTTAGTGAAAATATAGAATATCAAAATTACTGAAATATGACGCTATTTGAGAATGACCACGTTCAAGTTAGTGTTTATGTGTATTTTAAAGCAGCTAAACAGTTAAATCGTAAATATATAGTTTATGTAAAATTGGGCGGAAAGAAGCATACAATGATATATAGAACTCCTAAAAAGTTGTGCAGAAATATTTCAAAAAGAGTCAAACTTAAAAAAAAAAACTTTCTTTTATCATTATTCCATGTTTATAACGTAAACAATTTTCACATAAAAAAAGTTTTGTTGATCAAGAAAATAATTTAACCATTGCATGTCTTTAAACTTTCAAAATAATCAAAAATAACCGAAATGTTATAATAAATAATGTTAGAAAATTACGTTTACTAAACCATAATGTAACTGAGGAATAAAAATAAATTCAATATAAAATTACAGAAATACTAATAAAAACAACTAGATAGTAGTAAATATTCATCAATTAAATATGACAATATTTTTTATTAGGTAAATTCTTATGACATTTTTTTTTTTACTTAATTTTTTTTTGTTTTTTTACAATAAACATAAATGATAAAACAGAGTTTTAAAAAATAAAGCATAATTACATAACAATGAAGTACTTATTAATAGTAAACAAAAAAATCCCACAAAAGCATGGCCTATTCGTGGGTATACAAGAAAATGTTAATGAATTTTTGCTTTTATAATAAATAATGGACAGTTATAATATTTTTGTGAAACATAAGAAAGAAAAAATAAGATGTTCTGTGAAATATATTTTGGTGTTTTTTTAATAGTAATTAAAAAAGGAAATATTTTTTTTTTAAAACACAAAAAAAATCCTTATTATTAAAGGGCAACAAAATCAATCATAGAAAAAAAAGAGTTCATGTCTCTAGTTTGAATCCAAGATAGTGCATGTTTTTTAAACATTATTAATATGCAATTCAGTGTAAGTCGCTCTCCAAGAATTTGAAGTGCTTGCCTCTTTTTTGAAGAGAAACGGAATAAAAAAAAAACATAATATCATACTTTGATTAATATTAATTGAAACTAAAACTGCAACAAAAGTTTCTTTTTTGAATAATAATAAATACATAAAATACGTATTTTGTAGCATACAAAACTATTTTATGTAATTTATTTTGTACCTATACTTAACTAAAATTTAGATTTTTTGAGTTATTACTCAATTTTATCGGATGTGCGATATGGAAACGGCTACTCAGTGCCGCTCTGCTTACTATTTAATTTGAATTTGACTGGTTTGCTAGAGTTGGATTATTACAATAGTAGTCAGACTGCTTATAATTTAAAAGCTCTAAAAGTTGGTTCAGCCAAGTTAAGCCAGTTGCCTATCTGCAGGCGCATAGCTGCATAAGCAAAGTTTCTAACCATTTTCTGACACGAGAGTGGTGTGGACTTAGTTTGGTGTAATGATAATTAACATATTGTAAAGCAAAGCAGGTCACAGGAAGTGCAGTACGACTTCAAGTCTTGTTTAAAGCTGACACTAGCGTATGGAGAAATTAATTAATTCATTACAATTAAATGTATGTTCACAAGACCGCTGCGCTGGTGCTGCGGGGCTAGTTGCTACATTCTGCGAACAACGCATTTAGACATTGATAAACTTTATGCAAGAAGTACTGTTATTTATTGTGACAGCATTTCAATCTAGTATTTTATCTATAAAATTGTATTTACTCATTCAACGAAAATTAAATGCCGTATTTATTATGAAATAAAATACAAGTTAAACCGTCAACTATGCCATGTTTACCCCATTTATTCACAAAAAGTTGAAAAGACGAAAAATGTTTTCAGTTTTCGTAAGCGATGAATTTAAATTGGCAAGTGAAATTGACTTTATTTTTTTATTTTATAAATTTATTTCATAAATACGTATACATATACTTAGCGTCCTCTGGTTAGGATAGTTTCCACCAAGCATGGCTCAACTTGTTCTAAGATGGACATTTCTCATGTTTTAAAGTATTAGTAGTTCTATAAAAAAGCCCATATAATTATTAATGCATAGCTATTCAAATGTAAAAAAATACAATTATTATTATATAAATATCATCATCATCATTCCATGTCCACCTTCTAGTTGGAGCAAATAAAAAAGTAACTATTTTTTTTTTAATTGATAAAAGAATAATTTTCTTTATAAAGTGTTACTGGGTAAACACCAGGGGTGAACCGTGTATACAAGCGATTAAACCATAATAATGTTTTATTATAACTTTATTTACAGAAGAGCAAATAAATAATTAACATTTATTTTTAATCATTTCCACCGTTTGTATTTTTATCCTAATATAAATTTTAATAAAGCGCGCCTAGCGCCTGCGGCGAGCCAAGAAACTAGCCGATTATTCCAGCTTATTTTTTCATACAAATAAGAATACTATATTTCAAATGTATTAACTCCAGTGCGGGATTTTTTCCTATATTAAACTTGCAGATTACCCAAATTATTTGAAGATTCTTGATTTGGAAAACAGTATTTCAAACATTGTTCCTTAAGGACTATTTTTCATTGAGATGGTACTTTTGACATAATACCATAATTACTTTCATGCGTCATATTTCAGGACATATAGCGCTCCACGCGGCCGTTTTTAGCACTATTAGTTACTAAAACAATGCGTTCAGTTAACATTTCAATTGAATACCTAATATCGACTGAATTTATAGTGGTATTTTTTATTTATTTTTTAATGAATTACATGTTAAATTAATGGATAATATATCTATATAGTATAATATATCACGAAGTAACATAGTTTAAATTGATTTCATGGATGAGAGTTGTTGTATCGAAACCACAGAAAAATATCAATTTATAGTATTTATTACTTACATCATATTATGTACCTCTTATGTAGGCACAATGATAGGATATTTTTTTAAAGCTTACCTGTAAATAAAATCACCATTCGCCACTGGTAAACACAAAATGTTATGTTTTACTTTGAGAAGTAAAAAAAATATCTTTAAAATAAACACATTTTTATAAAAAAGTATGGATAAAAACTAATCATTTAGAATGTATTGTATATTTTAAATTGATTTAATGAATTCCAAGAATATAAGAAAATTTCTTAGAGCTGAGAATAACGGGGGAACTTTGTAAAATAACACGAAGATGATCAAAATAAACATTCAAAGTTAAT
Organism: Micrasema longulum; assembly: GCF_059751315.1. Taxonomy (NCBI): domain Eukaryota; kingdom Metazoa; phylum Arthropoda; class Insecta; order Trichoptera; family Brachycentridae; genus Micrasema; species Micrasema longulum. The sequence goes on along the minus strand of NW_028277486.1, from coordinate 168,982 downwards.
ATTGATTTTAGAGCGCACTTATTTGAATAAAATATTTGATCAAAGTACGAGCGGATTATGCTAACGATTTTATCGCAAAGCTGTGGAAAACATCGATTTTCTAGAAAAGTGTATAAAACGTAACACTCGCTCAGCGTAAACTTTTGAAGTATGCCTACTCTCTAGTTTTATAGAGCAATATCAAACTTCCGTGTGCTATGAATGATAATAAAGTATTTAAAAGGATAAAAAGATTGAAAAAATGATTTGCATAAACAGAAGGCCGGTAAAAAAACCAAAACCGTCATTAAATACAATGACTGTTTTAAAAACCATTTACCAAATAATTCAGTTTATTTAAAGATGACCATATTTACAGAATCACTATAATATTAATTCAAAATAAAGTGAAATACTGCTTTGTAAAAAATGGTACAAAATTGATTGATGATTATTTAAAGTGATAATCTCTTCGTAATAACAATATAACATGGAAAAATATAATGAAATATTACTATTAACAAATTAAAATAGTGATGGAAAATACCTTAAATAAGAAGATGTTAAAATCTAGGCATGTAAAAGACTTATGACCTGTCATGGGTTATGACCTGTCCTGGCTTATAAACTGTCCTGGCTTATGACATATCTCATCCCAAAGGGGTGAAATCCAGTCTTTTTTCTTAAAAAATTTGGACAAAGTCAAGTATTGTAATGTAATATTACGTTTAGTATTTAAATGTGGATAGAAAAATCCAACGTGGAAATTCATTTTCATTATTTTATTTGACTTATTTAGACACAAATAATATTAAAAAAACAATTCGTAGACTCCACATGCGTATGTCATTTGTTGGTTATTTTTTTGACTTCTTAGGACTGTAAACAAGGGCTGTCTGTTTCTGAAATAAGGTTTATTTTTATTTTATTTTATTTATTATTTACAAAAAATATTTCATTTTTGTTATTTTTTAAAACATTTTTAAAATTTTTATTTTTTTACAGGACTAACCAAGCCAATTAATATGGCTTGTCGGTAAAGATCCTTTACATCAAATCATATGATAAAACAACATAGTTGAATAATAATAATTACTACTAACTTAAATATAAAGAGCAAAAAAAAGTACATGTAATTTATGTTTTTAAATAATATTTAGAAAAATATAAAAAAATGCAAAAAATAAGTAAATTGTATCACAATTACAAGATAAAAAATAATACAAAACCGGAGTACCAAAATTTAAAACAGAAGTGTGTACATATGAATTAGGCACAAAGCATTTTATTAAAAACATTATTTCTTAACATATCTTTATCTATTTCCATATCCATATCTATATCTATAACTATATCTAAGTTCATATTTATATCTATATCATATCTTAATCCATATCTATATATATACCCGTACATGCACACATACATATCCATACATACATATATACACAGGTACATGCACACATACATATCCATACATACATATATACACATACATATGAACATACATACGCACACATATAAATATCTATGAGAATATTACATAATTATAAATTCTGTTTTATATATATCTATATTTCAATTCTCAATTCTATATGTCAAAAATATTCAATTTTATTAATACATAAACTCCTTTGCATTTAGTTTTCTATATATGTTAAAGGAAAAGGATAAAAATGTATGTTTTTTTTCCTTTGGTACTTGTTTCAGGATAGTTTTATTAGAACTTTGCGTTATTTTATTGATACGGGTACCTTACCTTATTTTGATTTTTAAGATGCGTTTTTCCATGTGTTGTTGGTTACGATATAACCAGAAGTACTGATGCTTTCTTGACTTGTTGCCGGGACAGAAAATGGCGTCAGGGACTGGAAGGATCAAAACAAGGTCCACTAGACCTCAAAAAACAGAATGTTGAATGACAGATGTAACACTTCAATAAAAATCCACACGAATCCGAAAGATCTTTAAAAAACCTACACAAAAAAGGTAAAATAACAGTTGTCATTTAAGTATTATATTATTGATATTTCATGTACAAAATAAGTATCACACGTGTATTTTGATGCATAATATAAAAAATAAAAGACAAGTGATACATTATTACATTCATTTGAAAAAATAATTGACCAGTTTCATCACTTTCGTAACACTAATCAACTTTTAAATGTTGCGACTTTGGCATTGACCCGACGATATGTTAATTGATTGAATTGAAATATTTTTTTGAAAGAACCCCCTTTTCAAATACATATTTTCTCAATATATTCATACACGAGTTTATATCATAATCTTTTAATGGAGTAAATAAATTATTATTTTAATTTGTCGGGGAGGGAGAATAATCAAAGTTGACGTACACGAGTCCAAAAATATACATTTATTGATTTACAAACATAAGTTAATTGTACATTATTTGAGACATAAGTCCCAACTCCACGGGACTAAAAGTACTGTGTAGAGATGGGACGAAAGTCTAAGAAAGAATTGAAAGGTTTTTTATATTAGTGTTTAGTTAAAATTTCCGTAGTATAAGTGGGCAGTTACATAGCTATGCTAGAACAAGTACAAGCAAACATGCATATACAGTACTAGTTAGTATGTTTATGCACTGTGCATGTATTCACCGCGTACCGTAATGGATGCATTAGCTCGGCCAGAACTGTACTAATATTAGTGCATTAGTACTTAGCACCTACTGTGACAAAGACGTCTCTCGGGTCCTCACAGCACGAGATCAAAGGGATTTACAGGCCATGCTCACAATATTGTTGTCACCAAATGTTGAAACTTAGGGAAACCAACGATAAATAGATAAAAAAATGTTAAAGATCTATTGATCTGTTATGGTAGAAAGCTGCTACCCTCGGAACGTTAAGACCCACGTATTTTATTGTATTTGACAACACATTTTTATCGATTGTCTTTTTTAGTATTGTTTCAAAGCCAATTAACAGGCTTATGAGAGCCTTAATAGATTGAAATTAATGATACATATTCTTCTTCTTCTTCTTCTTTTCTACATCCGCTCCTAAGTGGTGCATGTAGACATCACCAGTTGCCTCCAGGAGACCCTATCGCCAGCCACTATTTTCACTTCTTCTCACGTCAATCCAGCGCCCCTTAATTCCGCCGAATAAAGTCTAATGATGGCATTCCAGGACGGCGTGAGCCCGCAGGTTTAAAACAGAGGCATATATGAAAGCCAGATAACCAATCATCGTGCAGCTACAAATCACATGGAAGAGTGGAATTCTAGCAAAGTTTAAATGATATCAAAAAATTTACAAAAAATTGAGCATAGTAGTAAGTTTATCAAGTGTTCATGCCAAGATGTAAACAATAAAAAACTAAATAAATAAAGCACTGTATCAACTCCATAGTTAACAAAGGGAGATAGATGTTCTTCTAAATAAACTTCCTTTTGAATAATTATATTTTTCGCAGGTTAAACCAAACAGATCTTCCACGAAATACGTATTGAAGGGTTTTTTTCTTAAAATAAAACAAAAATGCTTCTATAATTAAAAGGAGGGTGAGTGCGGAGAATAGCAAAATCAATCGTAGCAATTAAAGGTTTGTCGCAGGAGGTGAAAAAAGCTTTTTACGTTATAGAGATCCATGCGTTATGTAGGGCAGATATAATGATCATCATCATCATTTTCTTTCCACACCCAATGGTGCATACGGCACTGCGTTGGTACACAAACTGGCCTGCTTGGTTTAGACATGTAGAGCGAATAAACGCCGAAAGAAATGCAAAAAATGTTGATTTATGTAGAAAACGAGGAAGATCGAAAAAGACATGTCGTAACCAAACCCAACAAATACTTGAAGATGGACATGTCTTAAATCGGAATACTCGGCGCGCATCCAGTATCAATGTAGAAGAAGGTGTTCTATCTTATCTGACTATCCTTACGGGGAAACAGCGTAATGGTTTGTTTTGATAATCTTGAAATCTCTCGAGTGTAAAAATACATATGTCGGCACAAATAAATCAGCCTATTAGTAGGTTTTCTGTTGTACACGTTAATAAATATTTGTTGACAAATGGTCTTGTGATTGACTGATAAATTTAAATAGTGTGATGTTTTTCTAGAATTTTCCTTGTTCTTTCGAATGTTACTGAGTAAAATAAAATGCAAATCTATGAATTGCGTGTTTTATTTATATCCATGAACACTTTAAAGGTGTTAATATGGCTGTCTCGTAATTTATACACGTTCTTTAAAACTGTAACGTAAAAATAATATCATTGTCATGTTTGCTACACAGCTCGATCGAATTTATTAAAGGCACGAAAAAAGAACGAGAAAAAATGAGAAAACTTTTTCAACATCCATTCGCCGCCTATTTGTCCTTTTTTTGAGAACTGCTCGATTGTGGAATAATCTACCTATTAATTTCAGAGACGCCTCTTCTTTATTCTCATTCAAATCACGATCAAACTGGCACTTCATGGGTATTTAAATCTTTTGTTTCTCTTATCTCTTTCCTTCCCTCCCTACCACATCTTCTTTTTCTAGTGTAGTGTAGATATTTAATTAAAATAAATTTGATAAAAACCAAAAAATGCATCAATGTTTTGTTGTATAATGAAAATATTATAATATACCTACAATATGTTCATATTCCGGAAGGTTCCGGGTTCGATTCCCGGTGAGAACACAAAAATCAAAATGAATTTTTCTCAAGCCTGGGTGTTCTGTGATGTAATTCACCACTGTAATTGGGCCTACTGGCCTGTAGTGGTGCAAAAATAAATGAAAAAAAAATGAAAATATTCCAATGATTTTTAAAATTGATTGGATTGAGTAGTAAAGAAGAAATTGCCTTATGGCAATATGCCCACTCTTACGAATGTAAACTGTGTATTAATATAAAGTGTTTAAAAAATAATAAAATATAAATAATACAATATAAATAATACAACATATAAAACGTTGTAAAATCTTTCCATTAATATCAAGAAGTAGTAATATTTAAAACACAAAGTAACATTTCGCAAAGGTCATTCATAAAATTGAGTACTATCTCCTTCATACCCAACCCCAGAAAAACTTCCGGACAAACTAAGTAGTGGAACAAAAGACTAATAGAAAATGATAATAGCACGCTCAGTTAATGTGTTTAAAAACCGCTTGGATGAATTTATAAAGTTTCCTTTTGTATTATAAACCGGGTTGTGGTCCCGTGATAGTAATGTGGACTTATGGATGAAAGGTCTGATGTTCAAACCCAACTGTACCATTATTCGATTTACATTTTTTCGCCACAAGTTATTTACAACTTTGATGAAATGGTCTGAAAAATAAACATTTGAGTAAACAATAAAATTGTAAGACGTCGGCGTCAGGGTCACCAATTTGTGGGGCCGGTCACCAGTTGTGTTGATCGGTTGTAATCAGTGTCGGGGCCAATGGTTTGAGGGCCCGTGGCTTTGAGGGGGTCCGTAGCTTGTGGAGTTACCAGTATATCACATCTATACTATGTGATTCGGCCTTTGATCGTGCGTGTTTCACACACTCACGCAGATGCGTTCAGTCAGTTTTACTAACTAAACACGATTAAAGAAGTCGATCAAAGTCTTTTTATGTATGAAGCGCGTATTCCCGCTTTATATATTTCAAAAAGTTGCTCAACAGAATATCAGTGATAAAAATAATTAAAAGACGGTACTTGCAAAAGTATAATAGACTTTTTATTTAGACATAATTTTTTTTAAATCTCAATAAGTTTTATGCTAAATAACATTCATGATTTTTACGCAAAAATAAAATTAAAAAAAAATATGCTTCAATTGTGACAATACAAGTTTTACAATGAGGGTTGTAGATCTTGAGAAAAAGAAAAAGAGGAACCATTGCTTAGGATTTAACATAGTTTGTCTAAGTTATTGGTATTTAGGACTGCTAACTTTACGGGTTCCTTGTCTCTGGTTGGTACCCGCTCTAAGGTTCCATAAAAGCTAAAATATTTATTTTACTATCTAAAATATTTATGCATTTTACATGTGGATGTATTTTTTTCTCATATTTATATTTTGTATATTAAAAAAACACATATTTATAAAACGTTGTTTGTGTAATTGATTAATGATTTCAATCAATCATTTTATTTTTTTAAAAGCTATTTACAAAATAAAAACAAAGAAATAGACAAACAAAACACACGTTAACATAAACACATATTAAAATTAAAAACATTTTTCTGTAGTCAGAACCTAAACCTGAACCTGTCTAAATTAAAGAATTAATAAATGTGCCATTTGTGTATATATAAGCAATGTTTGAATGGTTGTCCTCGATGGACTGAATAACTACAGGACTGATTTGTGTGCGGTTTTCAGATAAATGTACTCCTTTGCCACGAAGAGGTTTATAGTTTAAAAAATCTTCAATTTATTGAGTACAAAAAAAGTTGGGAGCGTAAATGTTTTTTTTAACTACTCATGAATAAGTAGTTTTACGTTTTGACCCATTAGTTTCTTTGTAGACGTCGATTTGAATTCAACTATGTCGTGGTGTGTTCTTTCAAAGTGTAGAAATACTGCTAGGATTCTTAAAAAATAGGATAGGATCACATTTTAAGTGTAATTAGCAAATGAATATGTCAGTAGCAAAAACATTACTAAAAAATTTAATTATTTTTCCATCTTTCAGTTTGTCGAAGAAAACAAAATGAACCTTTCGTTAGTGTTGCCAGTGTAGTAAATTTGTTTACCCTACTTTGCTTATCTAATGAGAGAACTAATGAAAATTGGACCTCGGATTAAACAACTCTGTGGTAGACATTTGACCGACATTATCTTTAAAACATCAAATATTAATTAATATGATATAAAAATATCAGTTTTATGTAAAATAAGATTTATTGTATATTTTAAGTTTAAATTTCATAAATTCAATTACTCTTATTAAATGACCCTTTATTTATCTACTCTGTTGTGTCAATAAATATTTCCGCGTTCACAATAAAATTTTAGAGAAATTAACAGATTGCCTTTTTTTACCTTACATTTGAGTTATGATTATATTTTTTCCCATCGTGCAATAATAAGCGCTGACATCACGAATGCGACCGGCAAAAGTAGGGCTTAGTGAAGGGGTTTTTGGACACAGTCCGATGTACGAGTATTCAAATATGATTCTACGCTCCTTCTGGACTATTCTTGATTCTATGGTTCGAGGTATTCCTCGAGGAATACGTTTTTAAATCAAATTATAAAATGCGTTCTGGTGATGTAATAAATAAACTTTTAAAAAACCTTTAGTAAAGAAAAGTTTTTTTTTTTAAAAACGTGAAGTACAACTTTTCTTTCCGATTGAACGTCACTTATTTGTTCAAAATGTTTTTTTTTCTCTACCTTTTTTACGAATAAATAAGTCTTGGCATTCAAAAGGCTTACGAACTGTCATTAGGTGGTTTAATTCACCATTCTACCTATGTTTGAACATCCAATTTTTCTCAACATTTCCAACTGATGGCTTTAGTGAATTAAAAGTACTAAAATCTTAATTGATCAATGAAACATTCTGAATTATTTGACATATGAGGCAACGCCTAAAAACAGTTTAAAATTTTCAGACTTCTTATACTAGCGAGTTAAACCAACAATATTTTGAGAACAGGTCAAAAGCTCTGTAAGTGACTAGATTATCGTATTCCCCGTCAAAAAATAACTTCAACCTTGATAATTCATTGAGAGTGGAATCCAGGCATATCTATAAACATTTGGATATGCTCAAAATTTTATTAAATAAGTAATCCTTTTTTGCTTAAATGATATGCGAATAAAGTAAAATTAGTTTATTAACGTCCAAATATTATTATAACTTGGTCACCCCAGAAGCTTGATCTATTTGTGTTTGCTCCGAACGTCAATACTGGGATTCAAATTGTTAGTGATGATTGCTTTGATTCCAATTCAATGACCATTCAGAGAGGGTCCGGGTTGAAACTGTCACGGGTTGGAACTTTAAGCAGGTTGGAACTTAAGGCAGGTTGGAACTGAAAGCCGCTTCGAACTCAAAGTAGGTAGGAAAATGGAGTGAAAATAGTCATACATAGGCAGTTCAAAGGCCAACCAAATTTAATTTAATTGATCAAAATTCTTTACAGTGTTTTAGTGAAAAGCAACTAGGATATGCATCACAAATATACTGTGTACATGCACAATGTGCAGATATCACGCATCAAAAATATACAAAAGGAATTTTTCAGTTGAAACTTACAAATCCGATCCGATACACATTTTTTTTTGTCTCTACATCTATTCTGAATGTAACTATGCATTTTTATTTTATGTCTCTATTTCACTTTCACACCTTAGATTTCTCATTATATTCTAAATTTAGTATACTCATGCACAGGCCATGCCGATGTGGTGTTTTTTTAAATAAAGAAAGTTGTATTAGCTTTATAAAATTTTATTTGAAAAAAGTAAATATGATAAAAGATGTTTTTAAAATTAAAAAAAGATATGCTGAGAAAATATTAAATGTCAATTACCTGGAAACATGTAGGCCAATTCTTATTGTGTTAAATTAACTGAAATTGACGCGCATTTATATAACAGAACTCAGTCTTATTGTTAAATTAAGACCTGAATATTTTAGCATTCAAGAAAAAAAATCACTTTCATAACACCAGGAATAAAAGTAAACTAAAAATTCTATTGACGAAATAATTATTTGTACAAAGAGGGCTTATATTCATGGTAGCCAAAATTTAAAATTAGATTCCCAAAAATATTAAAGAAATCAATTTTATTTCAAAATTTTCAATAGTGTTAAAGAAATAAATGTTTCCATAATATAAATGAATGTTTGGAAGGTTCAATGAAATAAATTAAAATGTATCAATGTAAATAACGTATGCAATAACTTTATTATATTTACTTAATTTTATTATATATTTTTTAAAATTGTTTATTTATTTGACTTTTTTTCATTATTGTATTTGTGATTTGTTTTTGATCAGACCATAAAGCATTGCTAGTGGCAATAAGTCCTCCATTTGTTTGTGTATACCTTTTGTTTTCTTTAGAAATAAATTATTATTTTTTGTATTTATAACATTGCATATGGTTAAATAAATAATTAATAAGAAATATACCGAAATGCAAAAAAAGGAGATAAGTATGTTAAAAACAAAAACATCGCGAAATAGCTGATATAATTAATTTATTGACCTATAGTTTAATCGACCGTCCTGAATTTTCTATACTAAGCTATCTTCGAAAGTTCTAAGAAATAACCCCTTTTATAAACTGATTTTGGTTCTTTAAAGCAAAATTCATATTAATGAGGAATTTTTGCCAATTTCAAAATCATCAAACAAAGATTTATTTGTAAATTATAATAACAACGTACGGCATTTGCTTTACAAAGATTTGTGTTTTTTTTATTTTTTTGCTGCGTATTTAAAGGTTGATATTATATTTAAATAAACTCTGTAAAACCCGCAAAATCTGTGATTGGCTAATTTGTTATTTGTTTTGCTTTTTATGTGAAAGTTGTTGGTTATCCGAATAAAAAGTAAAATACCCTTTTTTTTAATAAATATTATATTATTTATAAAACCGGGTTGTGGTCGTATTGTGGACTCACGGACCAAATGTCTAAAGTTCAAATCCCATTCTCAACTCGATTTCCATTTTCGCAGTAGAAGTTATTTAAGACTTTTAGGAAATGGTCTGAAAATGACAATATTTGCGTAAATAATAAGAACTTAAGTATTTCTCCTTTATAATTTTGTTTTTTATTTTTAATTTATTTATTATAAACACCCAGAGAGCTTTTACGTGACAGGTACAAAATTAAAATTTAAGCAATTATTTTTTTATCGAAATACATAATGAGTATGATGATTATGATACGAGTAACATACCAAATTCTTACAATATTCCATTTACATTACTGAGTTACATATCTTACAAATATTCATTTATATATTTTTTTTAATGAATACACTTGAAAAAAAGATCAAAGATCTTCTTACGAAATAAGATTAAATCAATGTGACAATTATTTTTTTAAAAGCAAATCTGAATACAAAAAGTTCTCTACGTGTAATAAAACCAGAATCGTGGACGATTGTTCATGACTCACTCGGGTAAAAATGCTGAAAAATTCAATCCAGTTAAAGTAATCCACATCATAGTGCATTTGCCTATCATGCTTGAAGTCTTGGGTCCAATTCCTGGCCTAACTGAACTAATGTTAAGCTAATCGATTTATCTTCTAAGAAAAATAATTTAGATATGCTGCAATCGGAGTACCGATGCAGGGCCCTACCACTGGGTGCGGAAATGTAATTGATAAAATGTGGTTTTTCTGAATGAATCCCAGTAGGAAGTTTACTAAGATCGATAGATATTGCAATACTGATAGGAACTTTGAAAATAACTTTGTGACCTCTAATCGACTGGTTTGAGTAATCACAGAACACACTGTGTTATATTCACAGATGGGAGCCGTTGCAGCTTTGCGGCTACCGTTGCGGAAGCTATCTTCAAGGTAAACCTTTCTATGAGTAAACTATAGTTTACCTTTAAGATGGCTCCTATAACGATAACCGAAACGTCTTGAAAATAGATTGAAATTGAAATTAATGCTAATTGATAACAGTTACCGTTAAAATCTTCGTACCTTTTTAGCTTAGGGTTTTCTGTTATTTTATGTATGCTTAAGTTTCAGATTGAAATATTTGTGACTTCTGTTATTTAAATATTTAAGGAGATATAATCAATACTTAAGTGGATTTATTGTTAAAATAAATATCTTCTAGCCAATCAAAAAACGGTCTTGTCTAAAATTCGTACTAAAAATAAAATAATCTTCAGTTACGTTCAAATATGACACGAAATTTGTAATTTAAAAGAATCGCACCAAATACATTCGTATTTTTTTTCTTATTAAAGTTAGTAAAACAGTCAAATATATTTTTTTCTTAGCGTGAGCTGTCTTAGAGTTTGTGCATCAGTAGTGCAAACAAGTCAATCTTTGGTGCGTTCTGCGAATTTTGCTTAATTTAAAATAAAAAGATAGACCCCAATCTGTCGCTGTAGGATGCTTTTTTTGGACAATAATTTAGCGTATCATTACGGGTAAAAAGACGTAAATGTATGAATATGGCGAAGACACAAGTTAACAACCTTCTGAGTGGCGTTCGCAAACTGACACAAAACTCAAAAAATTACGCCAAAGTCGCTCAAAAATCAAGGATTTTGACTAATTTCTTCGATTATTATACACATATCTCCTTAAACGCAATTATTTGGCAAAAACAACATAAAAGTCACTACCCATGCACCTTTTTCTTGTTCCCTAAACTCAAATAACCACTTTGTGGAAAGCATTTTGACTTAATTGAGGTGATAAAGGAAAATCGCTGAAGGAGCTGAAAACCATTCTAAAATTGGCCAACGGAAAGTGCTGCAAAAATTGTATATATATATATATATTTCCTCTCTAATAGTGATAATTTTGAAGATAATAAAAGAAATATTGACGAATAACTAAGCTGAAGTTGTTTTATTTTTATTTTTTTTATCTCCGGGTAGTACTTGAACACAATGATATCAAAGTATACATATACGTAAAGACATAATAAATTAAAAGTAACCTCTGTTATTAAACTTATCAGGTTTTTCGTTTTTTTATATTGATCACTGTTTTAAGGTATTTATTTTAAATTTTTTAATAACATTTTTTTTTGCACCACAACAGGCCAGAAGGCCCAATTACAGTGGTGGATTACATCACCCAGGCTTGAGAAAAATAACATTATTTTTTTTTGTTCTCACCGGGAATCGAACCCGGAACCTTCCGTGTGTGAGTCAAGCTTCTTGAAAACTACACCACGGAGGCCACCATAAACAATATTAACAACAAGGCAGTTTCTATAAACAAGAGTTTTGTATTTTTATTTATGAGTATTTCGGATATATTGCTAAAATTCTAAAGGGATTATTATGAATAAGTAAATAAAAATTATAACCTTGTGATAATATTAATCATAGTCTACTAATACTAAAAAAAAGAAAACATCGACATTTGTTACCCCATCATACGGGTAAATGGATCTATCGCTGACCAAAACACTTTCCAGCTAAAATTAATCAAATTATTATATGAAAATTTTGAGCTGACTTTGTTGGTTATTAAACCAATATGTATTTATGATATTGGGGGTGGTTGATTCTAATATGGACGAATTAACATGGAATTTATGAAGAGTTTTGATAAATTTCAACAATTTTGACGTTACTTTTTTTTTTTAATAAAAGGAATGGATGACTGTAAGATGAATAATTGAGATGAAAGTCATGCGGTACATTCATAAATAGAATATGATGTAATATGCGAACCAATATGCTAACAGCATCGATGTCTTTAACATGGAACTTGATTTTTTTTTTTCTATTTCAAATAGAAATGAATATTATATAATATTTTATGATTATATTATATACTTATCTGTTTCAAACTTTAACACTGAATTGGCATTTAATTTGTTTATGTAACTTATTATTTTTTATGTCTGATTCAACCTTTTATTTATATTTTTCTTTAAATTTTACCATATCATCCATTATTTATAAATACTGCACAATATTTTATTTCTTAACACTGCATCTTAGAGGGTACTATTTTCAAACCTGGAAAAATCTTTTTTTTTTATTTAGATCAAATAACAAAACAACTGACACAGTTATGGTTTTAACTTTTTAAATGTCAATTTTTTACTATCACCAGTTTATACTTTATATGTAACTAACTAGTAATGAAATAATCATGATCAGGTCAAGAAACAATAATGAAATAATTTATTTAATTTTGAAGATTGACAACTTTACAATATTAAAGTAGAGGTTGCCATGTTTACAACAAACCCAACAATTTGAAAGTTAGAATCTCACAAATAAAGCAGGATGAACTGAAAATATTTTAATTATTGTAAACAATTGTATTCTGAATAATTTTTAATTCGTATCTCACTTTTTTAAAGTTTTGGTTTTTGCCGGGTTCCCAGGTGATACTTTCAATTAACAAGTTTATTTATTAATTTATTTGTTAGTTTATACATGCATTTTTACAAAAATGGCACAAAAAACACTCTGGCAAATTCTGCTTGTACTAGGAGTAAGCTCAGTATATGAAGGGTCAGCAGGCCAGAAATATTAGTATGCCTAATGTTGCAATCTGTTTCTTTGTGGGCAAATGCCTGTTATAAGAAACCAATTTGTTGCGGCAAATATGGATAGCAAATATATGTTTCCTATAAATAAAAATAATATTGAAGAAATAGAAAAAAAGTATAGCCCATAAGAGAAGAAAAAAAAAGTACAATTTACGTTAAATGTAAAAACTAAATATATATAAATACACTCATACATACTTCATACATACATATATATATATATATATAATACATATATATATATAAATACATTTATATACACATACACACATACATATATATGCACATACAAAAAGACAATAAATTTATAAATGATTCAATGGGACAGCATAATATTTATATAACTATCCTCAATAAATTCTAAGATTCCTTACTTCCAATGTCAGTCAACCAAATTGTCATTATTATTGTATTTCACTTATATATTAATAAATTTGTACCAAGCACTTTGACTATAGAGTTATACATAGACCGGTTATGAGGTGAATTCCTCATCATTAGGACTTATATCCGTATTCAGAGACAATACTTAAGGTGAGGAAAATTCATTCGTATCTCATTTGCAGAGAATAACTCGAAAGTAAAGACAATAGAATGTACTTTCCTCACCTTAAGTATTGTCTCTGAATACGGGTATAAGACTAACTAAGAATTACTCGCGTTTTTATTGATATAATAAAATATTGTAAGAAGGAAACACAAGAATGAAAGAAGGAGAGGAAAAAAGGATAATATGGATTAAAATAGGAATATTTTAAAAATAAGACTCGTAAAAAGTCAGCCAGTGTAATGGTCAGCGCGTTAACCTACCATGCAAGAGGTCTCTGGTTCAATTCTCAACAAGGTTAATATGAAATATTTATTTAAAAGGGTGTTTTCACACTAGGATATTTCATAGTCATTGGACTGGTACGTGAAGCGAAAGACTGATATAGGCAGAATAGTGAATGTTACACAGTGTGTAAAGTGGCCACTTAAACCAGCCATTGACATGTCATAAGCCCTGTAGATGCCTGGACTTCTATATTACCTTCTCTTAAATGTTTTTCATCTCCGTTGTAATATGTTAATATAAACAGCTCCCCAGGGAGTTGAATCCAGTCCTTGTCTACAAAAAATTAGACAAACTCAAAATATTGTTGATAAATTACCTGGTCCATGAAGAAGTATAGAAATTGAAAAAATAATATTTTCAGACGTTGCCTAGTAAGTAGGTGAAATAATTCAATTAGTTGAATCTCACCTGCATAAATAAAGGTTTCAGCTCTTTAACTTCACAAACATCAACAGATGAAAGAATTGAAGGAATATAGATGTTCAAATATAGGCAGAATGGTGAATGTTACACAGTGTGTAAAGTGGCCACTTAAACCAGCCATTGACAGGTCATAAGCCCTGTAGATGCCTGAACTTCTATATTACCTTCTCTTAAATGTTCTTCATCTCTGTTATTATTATTATTGTCAGTTTAGAGAAATAAATGTTAATTGCCCGCTATCATAAAATTATTTTTAAAAACGCAAAGGCTAATCTGTTTAAACTAATCGCCAGGTTGTTTGAATAATTATTAAGACAGGGATAGTTATTTTAAGAGAATTTAAAACATGATAAATGTGGAAAAAACCCTCTGTTTAACTTGTAAGCAATGGTCATTGGGTGGGTTTCGAAATAATTCGGTATGAGAGAATTTATTTTCCCTTGTTGTGTATATTTGCGCATGAATTTACCTAACAAGGCGAGATTTATAATGGTTGTCGAGTAAGCCAACAACGGTTGCATTGCCTTAAGTTTTCATTACCGAACAGGGATGCTGACTCCGAGGGAAATAAATTAACTGATTTGTTAAGTACGCTTTAAACGACGCCGAATATAGGGGTGAACATTTGTGGGAAATAAAGCCCTACGAAAGGTGAGATAGACATTTATTTTAAAATACGTTTATAACAAACCAGGTTGTGGTCCCGTGGTAGTATTGTGGACTCACTGGCCAAAGGTCCGAGGTTCAAATCCCCTCTACCACATATCGATTTCCATTTTTCCAGTTCAAGTGCATCTGCCCATGGTATGATATTTTATACGAAACCGGTAGACGTATAACACAATAGTAAATGTGGTTTATACAAGACTAAAACTGTTAAAATAGACTGAAAAAAAAATCCATGTCCAATTTCCCGTAACACCGAACTTTCGCATTAAAAAAAAAATACCGTTAAAATTTCTAATGTCATTATTTTTACTTTTTGGCTAATTTTTAAGGTATTTTATCGAATAATCTAAGTGTTATAAAGATAAATTATAAATAAATATCAATTAAATAATTTTGATTTAAATTTGTTTATAAATTTGTATAAACCGTGTTTTGAGTGTGGCCAAATCTTTGCAGACAGACTTGATTTCCTCCTTATTGAGTTATTTTGATCTAAATTTGTTGCAACAGAGAAAGGAAACATTTTGAGAAGGGTATATGGAAGTCTAGACATTTACAGAACTTATGGCCAGTCATTTACTGGTTTAGTTGGCCATTTTACACACTGTGTAACATCTTAGACTTCCATATTCCGTTCTCAAAATGTTTCCTTTCTCTGTTGCAACAAATTTAGATCAAAATAACTCCCTAAGGAGGAAATCAAGTCTGTCTGCAAAGATTTGGCCACACTCAAAACACGGTTTATACAAATTTATAAACAAATTTAAATCAAAATTATTTAATTGATATTTATTTATAATTTATCTTTATAACACTTAGATTATTCGATAAAATACCTTAAAAATTAGCCAAAAAGTAAAAATAATGACATTAGAAATTTTAACGGTATTGTTTTTTTAATGCGAAAGTTCGGTGTTACGGGAAATTGGACATGGATTTTTTTTCATTAGTATTTTATTGAACGGCAAATTTTCTTGAAAATGTATGAAAAAAGTACAAACAATAAACTGGGTTCTTTAAAACGTCACAAGTTCTAGTGAACAGCTGTTTAGATTAGCCAATCAGTTATGTGATTCGATATATTTCCAGCTTCCGGGAAGCCATTGTTGGCGTATTTTTATACGTACGGGGTTCACTTTTTTAATGTCAGGATAACTCACCACCGACTTTTTTGGCTTGCACCGCGTCCTTCGCGCCACTACACCTCAGACATCCTTCAGGCGACGACGCGCGTCGTACTCTAAGCACCCACGTGCGGCTGCAGCCGCCCTATCACGTCGCCGCTCTCAGCGTGCCGATTAATTGTAAGGTGACCTCCTAAGCAGTTTAAGTCTAGTTTTTAGTTAGGTCAGTCAGGATCTAGTTATAAAAAAATATTTTAAATACATCCTAATATCAATACCACATAATTCTTATATTAATATCCCTTTAGGATAAATTAGACTGAATGCTAATATTGATAATTGTTACTTTCCAACAAACAGCTGGCGCCAGACACAATCGTAACATCGCCCTCATATTTAAAACTCTAATCTCGTGTCATTTTAATATCATAATTAATTTATTTAAACTACGTAATTTGGATTTTAGGTTTTCAAATGTATTTTCCTTTTTAGCTAAAATACTTTATTTTCATTTTTTCGAATTTTTAACAGTATATTTTACCTTTTTAAAAAATAAACATTGTAATGTGAGATAAATCAATTGAAAGATCATATGTCAGTTAGGAAACAAAATTTTGTTGAGTAAATATTATTGAATAAAATAATAGTTTAAAACTTCATTGTTGGATGAAGCATTACTGGAAAATTTTCCTTTTCAGTTAACGGTTCACTTCCCCTCCCTAAATATACCCTCTGGTATTTTGCACTTCATACAATAAAGCCTTCATTAAAAACCTATGCAGAAACTGTGACAACACTTAATGCGGACGTTCAGCTAAGGGATGTTCTGTAAAGTGTTTTAATAAAATATCTAACATTAGAAAAAGGAAAATTAATTTTAAAGCGTTAGTTTCTATGTTGGAATAATACTAAAAATGAAAATATTTTTTAATTTATTGATATTTTCAAATAATACGTTGACGTAAAGTATTTATATAAAACAAAAAAAAGCTCCTTGACTATTTATTGATTTATTTTATAGAAATATGGTCAACAATGATTAAATTACTTTTAAAAGATAAGGTTGATTGACAGACTAGCAAAGCTTCGGAATAATAATCTTACATATTTTATTATGGTACATTCATAGATGTGTGCGTGCGGATATAACATAACTTTAAGATGGTGTATTTGTGTCAATTTACATGGGAGTGTTTGAGTGCGTGTAAGCGTATGCATTATAAAAAAGAAAGTGGGAGTGCATACCTTCTGGTGTACCACAGGGAACTCACCTAGGCCCTCTTCGCTTTAATGCCCTCTTCGCTTCGCTTATAGCATAAACAAATGTTTCAAATATTGTTTATTCATCTCTTTTGCTGATGACATGAAAATTTACGCATGCATTTAATCTCACACTGCTTGAGCAAAAATGCAAGAAGATCTCGACAGACTTTAAATATAAGTAAATATCACTCATTTTGTGTTTTGCGCAAACAAACGACGATCCGCTTTCCTTACTCTTTCAATAACATCCCAACCTCTATAACAGATAGTCAAATTCGCGACTTAGGTGTTATTATTAATACAAAACTAATGTTTCACATTCATATTGAATCAATCCTGAAAAAAACATATAAAATGGTCGGACTTATTATGCGGGTATCGAAACCATTAAAACATGCAGAGACATATGAAAAACTTTATGAACATTTGTTCGTCCCCAGCTAGAATACTTTACTCCTATTTGGTCACTGTACTATAATGTAAGTATTAATAGACTATAAGGGGCCAACTTTTTTTAAGCATGTCGACTACCGGTTAAACATTAACTTCTCTAATCAAGCTGAAAGTATGCAGTACCATGGAATAAACTCTCTTAAAAATCGAAGAATAATGTTAGACCATTTTTTAAATACAAATTAATAAATAATAAAATTTATTCTTTTGACCTATTTAAAAGACTTCCATTTCATGTGTCATCTAAACCGACATTCTCCTGACCCATTTAAAAGACTTCCATTCCATATGTCATCTAGACCCACAAGACAAAATATTCTGTTTTACACAGAAAACGCGTCAACAAACTATTTGAAACAATCTACAATACCTAGAATATGCGACTAATATAACAATAGATTTACCAAGGTTGATATTTAAGTATGTGATCTGTACTTATAATATAATGTTGTTGTTTTTTTTCTTTTTTTTTCTTCTTTTATTTATGTATATATATATATATATATATATATATATATATCTGTGTGGATTTAAGTATGAATATGTTCTATTTTATATGTATTTTGTATATATTTTTTAGACACTATAATTATTATGATCATATAAATAAATACTTCGACACGGGTTGTATCCAGTGAGGTATTCATATTTAAAAAAAAACGTGTTATTTAAAAAGTGAAATAAATAAATAAATAATTTAATTGTAACAATATTTATACATTTATGTCAAAAATCATAGAAATTTTGAGAGGAACAGATATTTAACTTTATTATTAAATACATATTTTTTCATTTCGTTTCTTTTACATTTGTTATATTTAACAGACTTTAAATCATTGATTTAAATGTAAACATTTTTTGGTGTGCGCATGAGTGTTTTACACTGATAAACAAAAAAAATCAATATTTGTGTACATACTGTTTGTTTACCCAATAAAATATAATAAAATAAATGTAAAAATATTGACATTTTAGTTATAAGCTATCCTAATGAAATGATGCGTTCTGAAATACTTTATCAAACCTAAAAAATAAGTAAAATAAAATATTTATCGTAAATATAATCAACCTGTAACATATTTCTGTAAGTACTGTGATCCTCTTCACTTCCCTTTTGCAAGTCTACCTTTTCACCCCCATTCTACCTACTTCCCCCTTTCTACCTGTTACCCCATCCACTCGCCAGGTTGAGTTCATCGTGTAGTCTTTCAATGATGTAGTTAGAACATTACATAACTGATATAAAATTTCCTGCATGTTCTACAAAAAATATTATCTTATATGCATTTAAAAAATGTACGTAGAAAACCAAGCATAAAATGCTTATCAGAAAGAAATATTTAACTAGGAGCTTTACACATAAACTTGGCATGAAGTTATACCAGGTTTATAAGTAAGGCCCTTATTGAATGAGACGCGCTTTCGCCTCGTATAAAGAATTGTGAGACTGTAATAATTTCGGCAAAGCGCTGGTATTCTACTGCGAGCTGCTATAGGTATAATTAGCCCACAAGTACAAATAATTATTCAAAAAACTGTTGGCTGAAAGTAACGACTAGCTAGTAAATCAGCTTCTGGATTCGGCTGAGTCCAGGAAAGTCCAGCTTCTCCTGAATGCGTTTTCTGTGGTTTCCTCTTTTTAAAGCAAATGCGGAAGAGTTCCTTAAAAAGGCCACAGCCGATTATCCCACCAGATTATCACGCAAAAGTTAGAGTAATTAGAAGAAACATACCCTTTGCAGTTAATATAAGCCTTGTATAAATTAAGTTAGGCAAAAAATAAGCAACTACGATTAAAACAATAAAAAAAGAACCCAGAAAAGTTGTGGTGAAGTCTTGAATACGAAGTGGCAAAGTAATCGGGCAGAGTAGAGTTAAACAATTGTTTTTACTGTTTTTAATCAACGTTTTATTTATATGTACATGTATGTCTTAAAGTGGCGTAATGGAGTTCCAAGGGTGCCCTCTTACCTTCATGGTCTATGGTGAGTCCTGGTTTTGGGATAGGCTGTATTACCTCCAATATACGGAGTGCCTCATAGGTCTTTTGATGGTAGGCTGGTGTATATATTTTTTATGTACATGTTTGATCATTATAAAAGAAATATGTTTTTTTTAGATACGTTTTTTTTCCCAACTTTTCCGTACATCAGAGACCGGGAGGGGTAAGGTAGATGATGGATACATATCGTAGATTAAGATGGTCAGTTATGAAATCTAGCAGGCCAAAACTTGTGATTGAAGGGTTGCAATTTTGGTGTAGAGATTGAAAAAACTTTGGTGGGAAAACAAATCCCAATGTAGATGCGGAACAAGAAATTGCATAGGGACGAAGCTCTAGGGCTTCTACGATATTGTTAAGCAGAGTAAAATGTGTTTTAATTTTAATGAAATTAGTGAATATCCTCGAAATGCGGTTTGCAGTGTCAATCAGTCACAACCCCAACAAATGAGATGGATTAGGAATAGATGCCACTAACCTGGTTCATTCTTGATAAAATTGCATTGGTCCGACTGGTCAACTGCGAACGGTATCAACACAAGCCCCCAGTCTGAACACTGGTAATTGGTGGAATCAAAGTATATGATGCGGCACACGTTCAACAAAATAAACACGTAATTCACTACACGAGGTTTTAATGTGCCGGATTATCAAAAGATACTAAGGTGGGAAGTAAACAGTAGTGGTGGGTAAAAAGGATTTTGAAGTTGTGACAATAATTCGAGCAATGCACACCCACACAGTTCGCGAACAAACTTTGTTGGTAGTTTTTTTACGTATGTTTAGCATCTATCTGCTTTCTATTTATTAACTTCTATCTCATATGAATTTATTAACTTAATGGGTTAAACAGCCCGTAGAGTTATGCAAACTACAATTTGTTAAATAAATAAATAAATTATCATTATCACTCATTTAAAAATATCGGCACTGAAATAGAAAATGAATATCTTAAGTATGATATATTATTTCGGATAGCAAAATTAAATGAGTTTTAAGTATCGAAGTATGTGTTGAAACAAATTTAATCTAAGATGCTAATCAATAAATTGCGTGTAAGTTAATAGGAGATTCCATTTCCTCCCCCTAGTATGAGTAATTTGAACATTAAAATGTCACTTTCCATTCGGGCTCCGCGGCTAACCGATTAATGGGTTTGATAAAGGAAACATACTGAGAGAAAGAAGATGGCGTTATCTTATGGTACCGCAAAATAAATCGTTGGTATTGTTAACACTGGTAATGTAGAGACCAAAGGCCATGAACATAAGGCTTTACCGGTTTATTAAGAGACTAAAGAATGGCTTAAATATTTTATAAGATTTTTTTAATAAGTCAAATTAATAGTGACCGACAGAAGTTTCGGTTTCAGTTTCGGCCAGTTTCCGCCAATAAAATGAGTTTCAGACCGGTTTTGGTTTTAGCCAAAATTTGGCCGAATCTTCGGCCTGGCCAAAACCGTCTGTCGGGATGTGTCGGATTACGTTCGGCTGTACTCTGGCGAAAAATTAGCATAATAAGAGTTTTTGGATGGTGGTCCATTCAAATAATTAGTTATTAGATTGCCATTGTCTAACACAAAAAAATAAAACTAGGCTAATTTCGTGATTTTTTTACTATAGAAAGTAGTTTTAAGATCTTTTATATTTATATTTATGTAAAAGTTTATTTTATTTATTTATTTTATTTTATTTCATTTTATTTGGGATTTTTACAGCTATTACATAAACAAAATAATTAGAAAAATCTTAAAAATACTAAAGCCAATTAAAAAATCCACTGTAAATATAATGACACATAATATATAAGAAAAGAAGTTTAGTAATTGTATTTGTGTGACGTTTGTATTCATGTGTATGTGAATGTGTGTATGCGTGAATGAATGAGGGAGAGGATACATGTGCGTGTGGGAATGAAAGAGGGAGAGGGTGCGTTTGTATGGGTGCGTAAGTATGAAAATAATATATTTGCTTAAAACTTGTAAATTGTATTAAAAATGGTACAATAAGAGCTTAGTAAAAAGTTAGAAACCTTTTTGTTAAAATTCAAATGACGAAATGATATAAATTGTTTTTTTTTATTTTTTTTAAGTATGTTAAATTTCAAAACCGTATTCTGAAGAAAAAAAAAGCATTTTATTTTTTAAATTTAACTGATACACATCGAATGAATAATGTGGGACGAGTCCTATACAATACAGTAGGTAATCACAAAATGCAGTAAATACGAAATAATGACAACAATAAAATAAGGATTGACAATACGCGAACGTTGATTCAAAACGAACACACAAATGCATATTATATGCACCTACATAATATATAAATAAGAATAACATATAAGTTTAATAGAAATGATTCGGATTATAAAAATCAGGTGTCACAAACAGTTAATGTTTATAAGTTAATGTTCCTATAGCATCCATTGAAGAACCGTTATATATTAGTTATATGTATAACATAACAAAGAACCATTCAATTTGTGATTTTAATTTTATTGTGTATTTTATTTTATATTTATTATAATGAATTTGTAAGTTTAAATAATAAAAACGCTTAATTTTGGGCGTTTTAAAGTGACTATTTTGAATAGAAGCCGAAATTTAGTTTCGGCTGAAAATATTATTCTGGTTGGTCACTAAAACAATAAATATTTTCGACACATCCTTAGGTGATCATTATCAGTTCCATATCCAAACTCTATGATGCACAGGGCACGGCCTTAATATTCTTATTGTAGTGTACTGGATTAATTTTATTGCTTGAAAATTAAAGTGATCAGACCCATGCTTTAGGGACAGTAAAATGTTGCAATGTTGAACAACTTTTGAAATTACAGGAATTGGACCTAGAATTTCAAGCACAGTAGGCAAACATGCTTATTATTATACTACAAGAGGCGTTACCTTTACTCGATTTCCATTTTTTAGATTTTTACCTGAGAGTATCCATCACCGCCGTATTGAAAATACGCGTCGAGGGATCTGGTTCTATTTCAAAAATCGAATTACATTCTTCTTCTGCTATTCGCGACAACATTAAAAATTACAGGGACATCTTAGTCTAGTTAGATAATCTCTTTTTTAATTTTTAAAATTACACATTCAAAATGAAACGAATAATAAACAATAGTAATGTTTTTTAATATAGAAATAATTTGATTAGAAAAAAAAGTAATATTATTTCAGTTTGAAAAACTGAAGAAGACCAAATCATTATTGAAATGTATCTATAATATATAATATGATAAATCGAGATGTGGTCCAGTGGCTAGTGTTTCTCACTCACGTCTGAGATTTGAACCTACGCTACCTTGATTTCCATTTTCTAATAGTGAGTTATTCAGAGCTCTAGTCGGAAATGGCTAGAAAAAATTGAAATATTTGGTAAATTATAAGAACGCTTAAAGTTCTTTAAAAAAATAGATAAAATTAAAGTCGTAATAATGTTATACAGAAAAAAAACGTAAGGAATCAATTTAGTATGTGAAAAATGCGAAAAATTACGTCATTCAAATATGAAAAAATAAGTTTAAATTTAAAAAAAAAACAAAATATCAGGAAAGACCATAATCTAAATTTGAAATTTTCACATTCTGTTGAAATTAAATTGTTCAAAATATATCACAAAAAGATATCAATAAAAGTTTCTTAATTTTAGAAGAAGACCAAACCAATAAAAAATGAATAAATAAAGATAAACACAATTTAAAAACTCACGTAAAAACATTGATGGCGAGTTTCAATCGACTTGACGCGTGTCATTATTTCCCGAGCAAACAAAAAAATTGACGAGTGTAAGGCTCTGAAAACCCAAAATATCCATTATGTGGGCGCTACGTCAGCTTTGCAAAGTAATTGAGACTCATGCGAGCATTAGTAGGCTTCGGGCGACCGAACGGCAATTTAATACCGATGGCACGTCGACAGTTACACGCATTAATTCACCCTTAATGCATATAAATTTATGGACGTGGTGTGAGATTACACAGTTGACATATGTACTCCTGGCATTAACATTCAAAAGACGTTAATAAAACTTTACAAATTTTCATCATCGTCATTCCATGTTCGCTCCCCAGTTGGAGCATATGGTGTTCACGAAGATCTTTCAAGCATCTCTGTCGGCTGCCGGCTCCTGTGTACCTTCCCAAGTCAGGTGTTCTCACTAGAAATTGCAGCATTTGTAAATAAGAAAAAAGAATCAAATATTCCTTTCTTTTTCTAGAAGTAAGGAAAAGTTTAAAAAAAGTTTATTTGCATGGCATATAAAAAAAATAAAAAAAACAGTTATCGAACTGATTAGTCCAAATAATGGATACTGTTTTATGGATGTACAAAAATCTCAATTGTAAAAATAGTAATGAGTAAATTCACATCAAATTGAATTATTTTATGAATTATGTTTAATTTGTTCTATTTATTATTGTTCACAAACAATAAAAAATAGGTATGGCATTGGTCTAATAATCACAAATTGTTCTTTGAGAAATCGTTCAGTTTAATCGAATTGATAAACTCATCTATTTATCAAACAACTTTTTACAAAAGTACGATTTGAAAATATTCATCGATACAATTTCACATGCGTAAATATTTTCAATTAAAGAATTACACAAAGTAGAATGAATAATATTCGTCGTGTTTTTTTTTATGTTTTTAAAATTCCTTATACAGTATAAAATACAATGAAAAATAAGTTATAAGTGTGTACTTTTTTAAAAACTTTTTTTAAAAGAAAGAAAATCAGGAACGTATTTATTTGAGCGACATACTTCATATAAAAGCAACTTGTTTGCAAAACAGTTCATTTCAATGTTAAGGATGTTTGTTGTTGGACTAAAATTTGGATTAAATAAAATTTATTAGTTCAAAGACAAAGAAACAACACACGGAGAATATAAACAAGTGTGCAATATAACTTGTTACATATTAAGTTAGCAGTAGGTACTTTCAATTGACAAAACATTTTAAAAATTATACACGAGATAAAAATGCTGTAAACGATTTACCTATCCTGAAGATGAAAGCGCTCGTTTGTCAAATAAAACGATATTTAAAAAATTAACCGAGGAATGTGATTGTCATTTGTAAAAAAATCATAAATAATTTAAAAAGTATAACAAAATCGAGAAGCTAAAATAACGATTTTTTTCTGCCATCGCAGACATTTTGCAAATAATATTTTTTAGGAATTTCAGAAATTAAATTACAAGATTATTTCTAAAGTTAATATTTCCGTTAAAAATTTTAATTTAGGAGAGTTATTATTATATTCAAGCCTACCTCATCATAAATCCACGAGGTATCTCGTTTGAATTGTTTTGTTGTACTTGTGAAAAGTTATGGAAAGTGTAATTCTACGTTATAACTTTCTGTTTGACTTTTTATTATGTTATTTCTGCTAAACTTTTCGGTTACCAGTTTTGTTCGATTACTTTGATTTTCAAAAAGTATTAACTAAAGTAAAGCAAACTTACCTAGGAGTTTCGTTTATCAGATATTGATGACTGTTGAAAAGGGGCGAGTGGAATTAATAGTTGTTTTGCAACTAAGACTCAAAATTTGTGTTTAAAACTCACAAAACTGTCAAAAAATGTATATAAAAATGTTTAAATTCATTCATGGGGCAACGATACCATTTATTTTCTATCAATCTTTGATAGCATTGTTTAATTTTCTAGTTAAAAGTAAAATGGAATATGAATCCATTTGGAATCCACATTTTAATAAATAAATATGTTTTGTTAAATCTGTACAAAAAAATGTTCTCCTTGAAAAGTCTGATTTTCAGAAAACTGTTGACAAAGTGCAGGAAAACTCTACTCGTATGGGTCTTAATATAAATACCAAAAATACTCTGATTATGTGCAACAAATCCTGCCCTGACCCTGATCAGCCTCTCTATAATAATGGACAGATGATCGAGAAATTTGACAGCTTTTAAATATTTGAATGAAACAAATGGATGTTTATTGAAATATATGTTAATGTGATAATTTCAATTTCTGGAATTGTTTAATAATATGCATGCTACCACTTTCCATTATGTTGTATCCACTAGCGGCTCCTGACCGAAACCATTGGCTGTGCATTTTTTTACATGTTGTCAACTTGTATATTATTAAGTTAAATAATATTATAAAAATATGATAGGTAAGGTCTGACGTGATAAACGAGCACTAGTATGACAGCCCGCACATCGGAACTAGAAACGCTAAATGCGCATAACATAATACGCACGTTATAGTTAACTAAATTTGTTCAAATATCATGTTATTACGCATGTTCAGAGTGACATTTCAAACGAACTTCAAATCTGCGCATGCGTCGGCAATGCCCAGAAATGTATATTATCTTCTCCCTCTAACGCACAATTCATCGGTATGAAGCATTGTCTGCCTCGCTCAAATGACGATTTTAGGAGATATAATATAGTTCTTACAAATTCAGGGTAAAATATTGTGCAAAACAGAATATGCACTAGGACGATTGCGCATGCGTAAAAAATATGAGAAAATCGTCCGCTAGAGTCGATTTTGCTAGATCTTTTGGCGCTAGTATTGAATATTATGATGTTTACGTGTATAATATTGCAACGAATTCCTGTTTTTTTGTAGCTACTTATAACATATTTTTACTATCAATAAAATAACTATTTTATTTACACAAATTTTTACATGGCAGTGCACTGCACTTATGCACATATTAAGGAACCGCCTCTGGTTGTATTCCAACCCAACACCGGGGTCTTGGCCTCAAAGAGTTAGGGATACGTTATATATATTTTCTGTATTTATTCATTATTTTTCAAATATTTTTTTCATTATTAATAAATTTAAAGGTACACGTTTTTTAAAAATTCTATACAGATCTACTTTTATACATCTAGTAAATGTTATCACTGTAACTCTCCAAAAAAAGAGACTAACGTTTGAGCTTGGAGAGTGACTTACACTGTGGTAGTTATTTATAAAAGCAAATTTAATTTGAAATATACGAGTACATGAGGAGAAAAAAAAACATATGATATGTAAAGAAAAAAATATAAAACTAGAATACATTCATACTGATTAAAACTTAATGTGGTTTTTACACGCGTTCAAAAAATTCCTTTAGGTATACTTTAAATTCATTTATTGATATATTATTTTTAATAGTTTTTATTCATTGAGGAGATAATTAATTTTTTCACACCTTTGAAGACAAAGCTATTTTGACCATGACTTGTGTGGAATTCAGGAATTTTAATATTATGTTGGTATCTGAGTGACTTGTTAGTCAAATTCTTTAAATAATAATTTTAAAATTCCACATTTGTATGAATAAACAAAAAAAACACGGTTTTAATATGAAATTTTATTTGATTTTAGGTTGAATGATTTTTTGTTTTAAATATTCTTAATTTTATCTTCATTATTATGTAATGACTTGTATATCATTTGCTATTTAACCCAGATTTATTTTCATAATGACAAATGCGGTAAGGGGTTGAAGTTAATTAATCAAACATTTATAATCAACCGTAGTTTAATTGCTTGGTGAATGCACATTTCAGTGTGGAATTATGAAACGATCCTAAAGCTGATAACCTGACGAAGTTTTTAATTAATATGAATTTCATGCAACAAACGGATTGTAAATAAATATATTTTTACACGTTTTAGATCTTGATACGTTTCAAGTTGACGCTTATTAAAAAAAAAAAGAATGAATGAAAATAAAGCATTTTATTTCATTGACGTTTGTACATCATAAAGTGTATTAGAATTTGCTTACCACAAGTGTTTTGAAATAATTATGTCTACCGGTTTTGAGACGTACCCGTCTCTTTGTCAGGACACCAATCAAATCAATATGCGAAACTTTCTATAAACCTTCACTATTGTTGTTGAACAAAAATATAAAACCAACAAACGTCCATTTTTTCAGCAACCCTTCCATGCACTGATTAGGCAATGCGAATATGTTGTGTGAGAAAAAATATAAAAAAGGGGGAAAGGATGAAGGGGGAAAGAGGTTATGTATGTTGGTTTAATTGGTGTCCTGACGAAGAGACGGGTACGTCTCGAAACCGGTAGACATAGAAAAATCAGCAAATGGTTGCATTAAAACATTCAAAAACATCCAGTTAAATGTTTGACCACAAAGTGAATGCTTTAAATCAGCGTTTTTTAACCTTTTTCATGACACGACCCCTAGTATCAAAAAATATTTCGCGACCCCCCAACCCTTTTTCCATGTATGTTAAAAATATATAATACTTACAAAAATTTAAGGCGTTTGCGTTATTTGCAATCTGATAAAAACATATAATTAAGTATTAAGTACGTAAAACATATAATTTTAAATTGAATACGTGGCCAATTGATAACTAACAAACAAATACAATCATATTAGATGTATGTAAATAAATAAAATATATCGTTAGAGTTAAACTCCCAGCGCCATCTGTTGGTAACACTAGGAACTAGTGCAGGTTCCGGATGTTAGCAACAGATGGCGCTGGTAGTCCGAAAGATCCACAAGTTTCGAGACGTTTCTTTACGCTTCGAGATAATTCTCGCTAGAATGCGCTGGCCTATAAATACGGCGGTCGTTTACGTTTTGGTTAAAAAGAAAAACAGAATACCCGGAATTCACAACCGAGGCTTTGAAGTGTTTGATTCCATTTTCTACCTCGTACTTGTGCGAGTTGGCATTTTCATCAATGGCGCGAATAAAATGTAAACTAAGAAATCGCTTAAATTTGGAAAACGGTTAAACACTAAATGTGGCAAAAACGGATCTACGATGGGAGATATTATTTGAATAAACTCAAGCGCAACCTTCACATTAAAATGAACAAAGGTAAGCAAGCACAGATGTAATCATTTTCTATTTAAACACATTTTTAATATTTATTTTCTTTGTAATAACATGTTTTGAACTAGCATTTTTCTGACTTGTATAATTGATTATAGGGAAATTTTGTTGAATATAATAATTTTAACTCTTATCGACTTTTTATTTAAGTCTCACAAATTGTATGTTGCATAAAAAAACTGAAGTTTTCTCGACCTCCCGCGACCCCCCTACATAGGCCCCGCGACCCCCCAGGGGGTCGCGACCCACAGGTTGAAAAACAATGCTTTAAATATTAATAATTGAACTTACGTTTGATATTAAAGTGATTAAAATGACTCGCACAGCAATTACACATGTACTTTTAATCAAAATGAGAGCAAATAAACAGAAGTTTATTATATTGGTAAACATGCAGTTTTTATACATTTTTAGCTTAGATTTTTGAAAAAATTTTGAAATATTTTTTCGATTATTTTGTTGAAGTGAATTTCATAATTATTGTTCTGTTTTAGTAAATAACGTGTAAAGTGTTAATCAATCAACAAATATTATTTAATGCTTGTCTATTGATGCGTTTCGTCAAAAATTCCATGGAAATTTTAGATAAAATTGTGTTTTAAAAATTGTCTTAATAAATATAATATATATATTATAAAAACAAAATTAAAAAATAATTCATGAGTCGCTATGATCAGTCATGGGGTTGCCATATTATGCTAAGGTCTTGTCGGGACGTTCTAGAATGGGTAGAATATGTTGTAACAAAAACAGCGATTTTTTAACGGTTTTTCAAATATATAATCGAAATGTTTTTCTTATATTTTATGTGGTGCTTCCGTGGAAGAAGTATCGCTGGCCATATTTTAATATGATTTAAAATTGACATATTACTGCAATATTAATTCTACAGTCCCTGGCAGAAAATTACATTTTTAACTGGGCCAACAACAATGATTTTACTTGTTCAACTATTTTAGTAGGAATTTGATACTCACTCAATTTTAAAAAAATGTCAAAAAAAAACGTTTATCTCTCACAGAATCTATCGACTTTAGATCGATCGAAGCAAGTTAGGCTTCTATGAAGTTCTTTAGATAAATCAATTGCTGAAACTATTTGCTACCTTATTTTCACATTCATAGTCGTACGGTCGTATAAGATTTTTGTTGATTAACAACGTTGTACTGTGTTGTACGTTGAGCGTTGTAAGTTTAAATGGAAGACATTGTAGGTTTCATTTTGAGGTTGGGACAGAAAACTCAATGACGGCGACCGTCACGATATATCGGGACGGTTGGCAACCTTCGTCACAGCTTATCTTACTGACGTAATTATGCCTTGTTTGCTCCCAAGCTGGAGCATATGGTATCTACAACATCTCCCCAGCCCTCTTAGTCCGCGGCGACTCCCGTATGCCTTTTCAGGTCAAATTCAAATAGGTAAGCGTGATTAAGGTTGACAAGGCTGGTATTCTGAATGCTTTCGCAATCGAAAATAACTGTTTTTTAAAGCGTATTTACTTACTAAATATGCGCTAAAAAAGCGTTCTAAAATTAAAATTAAAAAAATATATATATATTTTTACATTATAATTTTAAATTGTTTCTATTCACTCATATCAAATACACACTTACCTTGTCCTTAAACCTACCCTCACACCCATATACAATCACACACATATTCACATACCTACCAAAACCACACTCCACTTTTTTACACACGCATCCTCACACACAAAAAAAACTCGCACACATGCACTTCTATGAATTATATTTAACTGAACTGGATTTTTATAATTGTATTTATGTGGAAAACTGATTTGGCTTTATTCTATGTTTTTTTTTATAATGTTGTGTATATTTTTTAGTATTGCTGTTGTTTTTCTTAATAAACAAAATAATAAAAAAATAAAAAATAATAAGTGATAGAATCTTAGGGCAATCTATGTTGTTATTTAAAATTGTATGCATAAAAATGGCGTCAGCTATGTTCCAGCAAATTTGGAGCTCAGTTAGGTTTGTAAACTTATCTGGACCTGTATTTAAAACAAAACGTCTAAAATTGCAATATAAATTAAATTTTGATTGTTTAGATTCAATTCGGTTAATGTATTTTTGTATTGAGGGAATGTGTAAATATAATTGTTCGGAAAGACAAATAACTTAGTAAATAAAATATTTATTGTGTATGCAGACAATTGGTAGAATTCCATATTTAATTTGGTAATGTATCCAAAATAAAACAAGTTTATTGGATTATAATTCTACTTTATTTTTAATAAAATATACAAAGGGTATATTGTGACGCGTATCGTCTTGTTAGGACATTTTCAAACAAACTAACTTAAATATTTACAAAGTTTCCTTATATACTAAAACTAATTGCTATTTTATGTTTGTGGATTTCTATACAAGCCAAAATAAGTAGAGTAATTAAAATTCAATTAGGGTATACTGAGTATATTAGAGGATTATTTTGGTTATATTGGGGAAAAACCTTCTTTTATTTAAAAATATTTGTAAGGGTATGACTTTAAGATTAATATAATAATTATAAAAATATTGATTTCATTTATACAGGTTTATTTTGAAAATTATTGTTGAAACTCTACATTGGTGTTTCACACAGGTTTCATTCATGTTTAATGTCAACTAAGGTAAAAATACATTCAGATTTTATAATATAATTTCAGTTTAATTTAATTTTTTGGGAACATGACAAGTTTTTATATATTTAGTAGACATATAATAAAAAAAATATTATACTCGTATATAACATGGGATAACAAATTTACAATATAAGATTACAATTGTAAATAATTTAGTTTTTATTTTTTGAAAATATCAAGTAAACGTGAATTAACTAGGTTTTGGTATAAGTATATAAGAAGGGTAATTTAATTTTTTATGATTTCTAGCTGTTCTAACAGATTGAGTCTATAGCCTTTATTTTCTATGTATAATTGTTCAGGTTTATTTTTGTTTGTCAAATTATGTTTGATATTTATGAGGTGTTTTGCAAATTGGGATTTTTCAGGTTTTTGTTTAATGAACGCACTTTTATGTTCTTTAAATCTAATATTAAAAGATCTGCCTGATTGACCAATATAAATAGCATCGCATTCCTCACATTCCACTTTTATCCAGAAAATTTATATTCTCTTTACAATTTTTAATTTTTTTCCCCACGTTATTATTTGTTTTATAGGCAACGTTTATATTATTGTTTCTGAAGATTTTTCCGATTTTTCCGATTTTTTCTGAAACATCTCCTAGATGCTCTATGCAGCTATATTTATTGTCTAAGTTATTTGAATCTTTGGGGTAAATTGATTTTAAGTTATTTGTATGTATTTTCTTTTTTTATATATTACCTATAATTTTAGGGTTAAAAACAATTTATTTTTTTAATCGTTTTTATTATATTTAATTATTGATTGAATGACTCTGTATCTAGTGGGTAATTTATTAACCTATGCATCATGGCATGGTATGCTGCTAATTTATGTATCCATGGGTGCATTGAGAATGCATAAATTGTGGTGTCTGTAAACGTAGGTTTTCTATAGATTTTAAAATTGTGTTTGTTTTCGAATGTTCGACTAATAGATAAGTCTAAGAAATTTATGGTTCTTTTTCGATCTCTAATGTGAATTTAATTTTTTTATTAAGTGAATTTAAAAAACTAACCAATGAGTCCAGGGTTATATCTGTTCCTTTCCAAGTAAAGGGCTCAATGGTCACGCATCACGTCACAATATACGCGAAATGCGTCACAATATACCCTTTGTATATTTTATAAAAAATAAAGTAGAATTATAACCCAATAAACTTGTTTTGTTTTGGATACATTACCAAATTAAATAAAATATGATGAATTTCAGCTTTCATGTTAGTTAAATATTGGTTCTCTCCCAGTATGTCCATTGTCTTAAATGCTGTTAGTGTGTTGATTATCGACTTGATAGTCAAGTATTCAATGGACGATAGTGACGTCCGTGCGCGTCGCAGCGCTGGAACAAAGGCGTCGTATCTGGTCCACTGACATAACATAACACGCTATATTAACCGTAGTATAACATTACATAACATGTGAGTTAGTGATTTGTATGAACATCAACATACAAATTATAATGATACATGTTTTTGTTTAACAAAGAATACAAGAGCTTTTAATATTTCACCGATACAATTACTATTAATTTAAATTGCCATAAACAGTTTGCTTAATATTACAATAAACGTATTATAAATAGTTTTCTTAGTGACGAATTTTATCTAAGAGTGGGCACCGGGTCAAAAGCACTCGTCAAGGGTTTTGGTTCTATTTCACAAACAAAACTGTATTCTTAAACTGTCTGGATGGCATAAAAACTTCTCAGATGACTGCTCTCAGGTAAAAATCCTGACTTAATAAATCAAGTGTAGATAAGGCGGCCTCCGTGGTGTAGTGGTCAAAACGCTTGACTCACACACGAAAGATTCCGGGTTCGATTTTTCTCAAGCCTGGGTGTTCTGTGATGTAATTCACCACTGTAATTGAGCCTCCTGGCCTATTGTGGTGCAAAAAAAAAATGATAAAAAAAACAAGTCCGCTTCATTGTGCAATGGTTGACGTGTTCGCCGATTATTCTTGAGGTCCTGGGTTCGATTTCTTGAGGAGCACTCGTGAAATATTGATTTAAAAGGTTTTTTAAAGGGCAGTATTTTATTGTTCCTGGATTGGCACCTAAAGGGTAAAACCGATAATTTTACTTAAACGTAACGGATGACCAAACTACGTTGCATTTGGTTTACCAAAGCAGATTCCTTTGCATCACTTGGAGCAGAAAGAGAAATGACGATAATAAAGGACGTGTTTTTTCAACAAATTAAAAAGTCGTGGTTGGCACATTCGCCAACAATTCTTGAGGTCCCGCGTTCGATTCTTGACAGGATCAATCTAAACTATTTATTTTAATGGTGGTTTAACAGTGCCTCTGGGCTAAAGCATACGACTAATCACATTACATTCCATGTAACAAAAATGATCTAGATAGACTGTGATTGAAGTGCTAATGTAGTGCTCTATGCACCTTTCGATGCAAATAGGAATATGATGATGATGATGATTTACTCAAATTCAATCCTTAACTTAAACAAGTATTCAAACTTTAATTACCTTCGTTTCTCCCCCGGAATAAAATTCAATAACATTATCAGATCTAGATCGGTAAAATACAACCCGCTCTAAAAATGAATTCTCCACCCTTTTTTTGTCGAATTCGGCCACGTGTTCGGGATTGAAAAACGTGGTTTGAGTGACACAAAGAGCGGGTACACGTGTACCCACGTATCCACGTATCCGGGTGGGGTGGGGTTAGTATAAGGTAACTACCCCAAGTAGACAAACATCGCTCGCTCTCGGCTCACGTTGGTCCAGTTTCCAATTACTGAGGATAGCACAGGTGGTGGCGGATTGTTTCCAACGGAAGGGTCTCTTTGGGCGATTCCACCCTCCAAGCCTTCAATTTTTTAAAGAAACATCCGTTGTCTAAATTTTTGTTCAGAAGTTTAAGATTTCATACACGGGGATTTTGATAGGTGACACAGTAATAAATTACTTTTTTCATCCGTGTTTTTTAAGGGCCATACCGCGAAACTACAGAGAATTTTTTTTTACTATGTACTTCTAAAAATTACCCGATTGGATTTTTCGGATAATCTCATATCATACGCATTTTTTTAGAAGGACTTTATAATATAATTTAATAAATAAATCAAGCATTTTTACAGTTTTAAAAATTTTACTATTTTCTTTTAACCAAAACTAAAATCCCACCAATCCATTTTTGTAGCTTGTTGGTGGAGATTTATATTTATACTAACCTTAATTATCTTAATTTATAAAAAAACGGTCGTTCTATTAGCCACGCCCCTAATACGACACGATTCATGTTTATTTGTTACTGTCCATTCAAATTCGTTTGGAACATTATCACAAATCTTGGCGTCACAACTGCCAGGCGCAAACACGTTGCGTTTTTATAGTAACGTATGTTTATTTAATTTCTTTTTTACATTTATGTAAAAAAACATTTTTCCATAATATCCAAATTGATTTTGAAATTACAATTTATTATTCTTGATACATTAAATATATTTTTATCAGTTTTCGTAGTATTTCCCAATTGTTTAAAGGAATGCTTGGTATAACAAATTTACGGTCTAAATGGAGCATTGCCCTTCTAATGATGGCATTTAAATTTCAGAATGAGTTAATTTACTGTCTTAACATTTTGAAAGGCTTAAAATTATATGCACTGAACGACTATTGAAGATCTTGGCGACATGGATTATTTGTTATTAAAAGTATTAAAAGCTGTCAACTTTCTCTATGCTCTGTTTATTATTATAGAGAGGCTGATGAGGGTCCGGATATGATTTGTTGCACATAATCTGTGTCTTTTTGGTTTGAATATAAATGCAGTAATATATGTGCACACAATTTAAAATAAATAAATAAATAAGCACTGATGACAAAGTTGCATTAACAAAGACCTCAGAAGTGAAGTTTTTTGATATATTCTTCTCGTTTTACCATTTATAAGCATAAATTTAAAACGAAAAATTTGAAAAAGATGCGTTTGCGTTCTAATGGTTTACCCAAAAAAAAAGGAACATTTTTGAGAAGTTGTTTTGTAAGGACTCAAACCCCGTTGTGCACGGCCAGTCTCGCTTCGATTGACATACATATTTTCATTAGAAATTACTTTGGTTTGTACGTCTTCATTTTGTTTCCCGCATTCACTCTCCTTAAAACATATTTTTCTTCTCTTCCATTTCTTGTTAACATGCTTCCCAGATCCAAAAATTCGAAAATGTAACAATAAATTAATGAATATATAAGATTTTGTTTCACTTCAGGTGGAATCGCCCCCAAAGAGTTAGTGTGAATAAAGCGAGTAGTCACTATGTAATACACACGTACGTTCCGCGTAGCTTTGCGAGCAAACAAAGTGACAAGAGTGTTGGATGTTTGAGATTTTCAAGAAGGTAATTGGATATCCAGACGGGGAACATTACGTCCTCGCTCCGAGTAACTCAGGTAAAGGGCTCACACTTCAAGGGTATTAAGCTCACACTCCGCTAATTACGCGCCAGCAAACAGGTATCGATATGAACTATTACTCGTAAAGGGATGATGCAGTAATTGGCTCTTGTGAAAATCACGTAAACGCGCGATTCACGGTAAATTTCTAAGTAGTTATAAATTACCGGCGCCATTGCGTTTAAAATTGAATGCTTCTGCAAGATTATTACACAATAATTATTAGGTCTAATATTTCCTATATTTATTTGGCTTTTGTATCGTTGTTTGTTTTGTTGGTATTACTACGTTTTTCATCCTATTTGAAGCGGATCTGG
Organism: Micrasema longulum; assembly: GCF_059751315.1. Lineage (NCBI taxonomy): Eukaryota > Metazoa > Arthropoda > Insecta > Trichoptera > Brachycentridae > Micrasema > Micrasema longulum. The sequence continues at coordinate 132,774 of NW_028277486.1, read as the reverse complement.
AGCGTACGGCTGCGGTCTCAATTCGAAATTACACTGTATTCATTATGTCTATAGCCATCTTCATGTCCTTCTTTTTAGTCAAAAATTGATCTGGTGCTCACCTACATAATCGTCCCATGCAAAAATTAATTAATTAAAAATTCACGCCCGTCAAAAAAATAGTTCTAGTAAATTTAATTACTGGTTAGCAGTTGCTTTATCAAGCCCCTTGATAAATCTTATGTGGATATGGTGTAAAACGAGTCTACAACTCTACAAAGGATACAAGACTCAATACATCTTTTTTATTTGTTTAAATTATGAAGTTGCATTTTTTGTAATATTCAAATAGAAATTATCACACCGGACTTAGAAAGTGAAATTTGCACAAAAAATATTTTTCCTTGCTATGCGAAGAATAATAATACAAACGAAAGTGATGCCAATTCATCTGTTTTGCTGTATAAGAAAAAGCACGAGAATAGAACTCATAAGAAGGAAGACAGAGAGGCCATTCTGTGGTTGATGTTTGTGTGAAAGAGACCAAAAATTAAAGAAGAAATTCGTTCAATCAGTCGGTTATTAGCAGTGAGCGGGAGCGCACGCTAGTTAAATGAGCGACGAATTTATCATTTATTTTGCTATAACACGCGTTAATTCGATTTTAATTTTCACAGATTATGGGAAAGTAATTATTTAATATTGTCTCTATTTGTTTTTTCAAAAGTCTTCAGTATATTCTGTCTTTTGCTTGAGGTAACACGATGTTATATCACCGTGCGTGAAGGGTTTTTTTTAACACAGCATTTTCAAAGTAAATACACCATTATTAAAATAAACAGTTATATTTAAAAAAAAACTTTTTTTGAAACACAACACAGTGGAGGCCCAAAATCAATGGTTAATTACATTACTGAACACCCAGGCTTGAGGAAAAAAATATTATTTTTTGTTCTCACCGGGAATCGAACCCGGAACCTTCCGTGTGAGGGAAAACCTCATATAAATCTCGTAAAAGTGACGCTAAGTTCTCGAGCGTTGCGCGAACATTATATTTATCTACTAGTACAAGGAACATTAATGCCTTGACTATACAACTATCATTAATCAAATAAACTGTCATTAAAAATAAACTCTTATCGTAGTCAGTATTTATTTTTCATTGTTTCTTTGATCTTCGAAAATTCAACCATATAACTAAATATCGCACGCAACTACAATGCCTCAGTACTAGGCATAGAAGAAACATTTACATTCTATCATTTCTGAAAAATAATTTAAATAACCCCACTTTGCCTGATTTGCTTTGATTGTTGCTTCTTTTCTTGCAAAGCATAAGGTCGAACGGAAGCTGTGACGCTTCTTTTAACATTTGCGCTTCGATTGAAATCCCCATCTATCTCACATAGCTCATCTGTTAACCAGTCTATAGAAGAAAGGATCTGAATTAGGTCGCCCGTTTGTAGGGTTTTCCCATTATTTTCTTTCTGATCCTCCTCTTCTTCTTCTTCGGGATTTTCTGATTGAAGGCGATCTAATACCTCCATCAACTCTTCTAATTCTTGATTTGAGAGTTGTTTGTCATGCACGTTTAACAGTTTGGTCATATCTTCGGCTTTTACGTTTTCGAATCCACATTCGCGCGTAAGCTTGATGATGTCTTCGTTTATGTTAATGTTATCTACCTCTTCTAAATCCAGGTAGAAATTTACGCCAAACGACGTTTAAGCAATTGGTTATCACTTTGTCCCAAGCAGACTTCAGATTTTTGATTCCTTTTAAAATGTCTTACTACAATCGTCTGGTGTCGGCCGAACTGGGGAATCCCACGCCGGCACTAACCGGCGTAATTGTAAATCGGCATAGCTGTAAATCGGCGTAAATTAAACCGGCGCAAAACGACGTTTACCTGTTTTATATTATACCAACAATTTAAAATTATATTTGTTTTTTTTATTTTAAAAAATGAAATCGATAATTAACCGCCCTGCTCTGCTTGAACTAATTCAAAAATGAATGCCTGGTAGGTGCACAAGAAGTAAGGAATTATTTTTTTGCAACAATTCACAGACCAACTTCGAATTGCACTCACCTATACCTAGGATACAAAGGTATGGAAATGAATTAGAACAAATATTCGATATTTTCAATACAAATTCTGTTTATAAATTAAAACCAATCCTCATTCGTTATTTATTAGAAAAACAATGGATTTGTTGTAAAAAATATTATTAATTTAATTTTGTTTCCTGGAATACACGATTTTTTATTCCTTCATTTAAAATGTTAGACATAATTTAAATGGTACATTGGTGGATTTATTGCCAAATGGCAACTTCTTCCAACCAACTGATAATGATAATTTCACTAAATAAAGGTATTATTGAGTTAATTTAAGTTTTTTTTTTTTCATTTTCTTGCTCAATAAAATTAAATTTTTTTAAATACTCGTACTATTGTTGTATTATTTTTTAAAAATTTTATTATCTAGTTATTCTCAAATTTACTGTGTTAAATTTGTATTTAGAACATAAAATTTTCTCATGGTTATTGTTATCTTTTATTTAGAGATGTTGTGTTTCTTTTTTACTTTTTGTATTATATGTTCAATATTTTTTTTACTTTTAATTATTCCATTATTTTATACTATGTACTGCATGTTTTTTGTGCACTTCTGTGATTATTTCGGTAAATGATTATTTTTTGTAAAAGGTTCTTTGAACCGTTGATGCATAAATAAAAAAAATAAGAAATAAATATGTAAATGTAAATATGTGCCTGTGTACATGAATTTATTAGTATTTTTTTAAGTGTTGTATTTCTTTATTTTTTAATTATTTATTTATTTATTATCATTGCAATGCTTTATTTTATTTTATTTTTAAAAATAAATTGATAAATATTTGTGTGATTGCCAAACAACGAAACGCTGCCCTTTTCCCACCTGTAAAGTTAATTGGAATAAAACGGTTCACTCACCCTACACCGCTTTAAGCTTGTTAACACCGTGCAGTATGTGAAAACATTCCAAATACTAAATTGCTCATATTTGTGGGCCCATATGCTTTAAACCAAAATGATACTTTACTGGTTCTGTGTTTTATTTTAGAAAATAAGACAAATAACATGGCTCATTGAAGGTTTCAATGCTTTATCAGTCCTTATTTATTATATATATTATCAGAAACGAATTACTTAAGACACGTAGCAATAAAATTGACAAAAGTGCTTAATTATTAAAATTTAAAGCATTAACATTATGGTAAAAATTTTTACTAAATGCTATTAAATATTTGTATATAACCAAGTACCGACTTTTCTATGCCTACCGGTTTCGAGAAGCACTCCCCCTCCCTCCATCCCTTCTACCTTTTTTCAACTGTTTCTCCAACAACATATAATATTTTCATAATTTAATCAGCGCATGTTTGTCCTTATCAGTGCATGTGCTTATTAAAATGCTTGTCGTGTTGGTTTTATATTTTTGTGCAACAACTATGGTGAAGATGTATAGTGGGTTTTGCATGTTGGTTGGCATGTTGGTTTTATTGGTGTCCTTACAAAGAGACGGGTGCGTCTCGAAACCGGTAGACATAGAAAAGTCGGTATGTAGTTATCTACAAAAAAATAATAACATTTAGTAAAAATACTTAAAAATATTTTTTTACTATTCAAAACACTATTTATTTATATATTGATTGACTTGGCGTTTATTTTGAAGAACTCCATATTGTGATATTCATAAAAAAATCAAAAACTGATTTAAATCTACTAAAACAGTTTATTTAATTTAAAATGCAAAAACAAAACATCTAAAATGGCCAGGTGTTTATTTAATGTTAGGGAATTTAAGTACTCATTTGTATTTTGAAGAAATTCATGAAATAAAGTGAACATTATTTTTTTAAAATAAAATTGAATAAGTGAACATTAATTTTTTATTTGATTTATTTATCAAATTTTTTGTACATAATGTAAATTGTACATTGACGAGCTTGTTGCCAAATGGAAATTTCTTCTAACCAACCAATATTTTTTTTTAAGGTTTTATTTTTTTCATTGAAGTAACATAACATATTTAATGGAAAATAAAGTAAAAAGCTAATGATGTACAAAAAAAGGAACAACTATTCTGTACTTGTTTATAAATTTTCTAACATCAATTAATTTACTTAATGGAAGGTAACATAATGAATGAGAAAAGGAGGATATATTGAGGAAGAGAGAGGAGATGTATCTTCAGACTTAATTTAAACAGAGATACTGGAGTAACATCTTTGATAGTGGCTGGATGATAATTTCACAGGAGAACCGCATAACCAATACATAAGTTAGATAAGAAAGAGGAATTGTGGATAGGTATTAGGAGGGTGCATTGAGAATTAGAACGAATTGTTAAACTATGAACTGATAAGGGTTGACATTTTTCACGAAGGCATATGGGTGCGTTTATTGACATACGTATTGTGAACAAAATAATGAATTTAAAACCCTAGAGATAATTATTGTGGAAACTTTATTTAATGCTTTAAAAATATCATCATCACGTTTATTTCTTTTCCGCACCTCATGGTGCATAGGGCACTGCATTGGTACATTATTTTGTAAAATGAAAGTAAGTCTTGTATTCAGTCAGTCAATGAGCAGAAAACAATAAGTTATAGTGTTTTATGATTTAAAAGCATGATTGAAGTACCATAAAGAATTTATATAAACATAAATCTATGATTTATAAAAAGAAAATTATTTTTCAAAAACGCATTATGCAAGCGTGCACATAATGTGAAACAATATAAAAAAGAACACTAAAATATTTTTTTAAATATATTTTTTAGTTCATCTAAACTGCCTAACTAGTGATAGCTTCCCCGTTCTAAAGCAGTAAGTAATGTATTTTATAATAATATAAAAATATATATATACAATTTAATTATAATCTCTATATCCTAAATCCCAAGTCATTACAAGTAAAACTAGAAATCGGCTTACGTCCTTGTACATCGGACAAAAATTTCTCAAACTCCCTCCGACCAATACAGAATAAAAATACTGTCAACACCTTCCTCAGCCTGGCAATCCCACAACACATCCATGAATCTGGGATAAGGTTTTATATTTTCGGGCCTATATAGTATTGCTGCCTTTGAGCCAAAAAAGTTTCAACTCCTCTCTGTAGAATCAGATCCTTATTGGAGTGTATTGTATTATGAGCATGACAAACAGTTGAGTATTTTTCCTTGTTGAGATGCGTGACCGCTACTGACCTCAATATATACTGTTGACATATATCCAGCATTTGAAATTCTTCGAAGAGCGAATCACTTGGGTATCAAAATGTTTTTTTTAATATAAATCTTATGACTGATTTTTGAGCTATAGCTGCTGAAGCCATGGTCGTTTTAGTGCAGCTTCCCTAGCCAATCAGACCATATGTCAGTATTGAATTTACCGATTCATAATAAAATTGTTGCAGTTCTTTTATCCTTGGTATATTTCTTTAAGATAAAAAAAAATAACAAACGTTTTATAAGTGGGTTCTATCTCATTAATTTTTAAAACAAAATATTTTACACTAGTGACGTTGTCCAATATTGTTCATTTACAATTTATATTATTTATGCATAGACTTCCATATTCCCTTCTCAATAATGTTTTCAATCTCTGTTACAATTAGTTTAAATTAAAATAATATTTTTTTGAAGACTGAAAGAAGTGCTTGTATTTAATATTAAAATTTAAACAAAAAATATTGTTTTATACGCGAGGTTGTATAGTTAACGCTTATATAGTTAAAATTCAGCTACGAAAGTAAAATATTCATTCGAAGAGCAAGATATAAGGCTGTATACGTCATTTCCGGGCATGGCGACGGAAGTTCTAATGCACCTACACGGCGCAGATAGCATCGGCGACGTCTCTACAAGCAGGGCTACAAATTCCTCTACGAATGACTATATGAATGGGTCTGGCGCTCTCGCGAATATGCGCTCCGGATACGGTCGAACTGAGTACATTGAGCAAACAAGGGATTCGTAATAAAGTTACCTCACTTCGGACGGACGAGCTATTAGGCTGCACAGGATTGTTGCTTTGTTAGAAGGTAAATTATGTTCGTGATTCCGGTCACTTAGTCGCTGTGACAGTAAAATATTTCGAAGTGTATTTAAGTTTCCAAAAAATAGCTACTACTACTACTAATACCATCACGCCATTTCACCGTAGGGGTAGGCAGAGAGAATGGACCGCCACACACGTCTATCCTGGCATACATTCCTAACTTCTTACACATTCATACATCTTGTCATACATGCCTTGGTCGTCTTCGTCTCACGTTGCCGTTCATTTTTGCCATATATACTTGTTTTACCATTCTTTTGTCGTCCATTTGTTCTACGTTACCAAACCATCTCAGAGACCCTTTCTTAATCTTATCAATCATCCTTGACTCAGATTAACACTCTCGCCTGATTTCATAATTCGTAATCCTGTCATAAATTGATTTCCTACACATTTGTCTAAGAGATCGCATTTCAACCGCGTTCACTCGGATTTCATCCTTCCTCTGCCAGTTCCATGTTTCACTTCCATACATAAGTGTTGGGACTAAAACTACGCATGTTTGTAGATCTTAAAATCTTCAATCAAATCTGTCAAAAACAATTTAGGAGCATAAATGTTTTATTATTTAAAACACGATATGATTTTGGTATTTAAAAACGCCGTTCTTTAAAAAAAACAAACAAACAAACCATCACGCCGTTTCAGAGGCAGAGAGAATAGAACGCCATATCACTCAATCTTGGCATACATACCTCGCTTCCTCTACATTCATACATATTCTCATGCATGCACGCACGCCGATTATTCCTACTCTTGACAAGTCCATCTTCAAGTATTTGATGGACTTGATCGTGCCATGTCTTTCTCGGTTTTCTTCGTTTTCTGTTCCATCAACATTTGCATCGTAGATTCTTTTGGCCGTTCTTTTGCTGTCTATTTGCTCAACATGTCCAAATCAACGCAGCACCCCTTTCTTGATTCTGTCGATAATGCAAGTCTCAGCCTTACATAGTTCACGGATCTCGACATTTGTGCACCTATCATACATCGTTTTACCACACATTCGCCCAAGGGATTGCATTTCGACAGCATTAAACTCGTTTCATAATTGTTTTTCCAATTCCATACTTTGCTTCCAAACATTAGAGTTGGCACTAGAGCTCTATTGTGAACTGCTAGTTTTGCCTCCTGCGACAAACATTTATTTGCCAAAGTAGATTTCAGTGCACCGTTCACCCTGTTCCCGGCATTATTTTCATCTCTATATATTTAATTCTTCTGCACGTGTGATGTCGCTAAACTCTTACAAAACGGCTTTACCTATTTACGTGCGGTTTTTTGCATAATAATAAACTTTGCGCTACGCATGTTTGTAGATCTTAAAATCTTCAATGAAATCAGTTCGAAAAAAATTGGGAATATAAGTATTTTATTATTTGAAATACGATACGATTATGGTATTTAAAAACGCCATTTTTTAAAAAAGTAATTAAAAAAAATATATGCATTAGATAAAAACATTAACGTTCTACGACATTTTTTAAATAAAATGTATTTAAAAGTGTAATGTAACTTAATTTAAAGATGATTACTTTTTGACCAACAGACGGAAAAGACAAGTAAGGCCAGTAAAATAATAACCTACGTATATTATAAGATTTTAAATAAGCTATGTTAATCCTTTTTCATCCCACACAGTTAGTGATGAAGAGATCTACGAAAAGCAGGAAGATTTTTTTTAAAGAACTCCTAAGTTGTGAGAAGAATCGACCTTGCTTTTGGAAGATTTGATAAATAGCAAATTTCGACTTTTGGTGACACGGTTGGGAATGTACAAAGAAATTGATTGACAGAGATGATACATCACTTATAGCATCAATCATTTTGAAAATGATTACACCGTTCATATCCGCTCTATGATTGTTTGATGAAAACAGATTATGATATTGTCCTATTTCAATAAAGGGATCCTTGCAACCATGCTACTTTTCTTAGAAAACGATACTTAACAGACTCGAAATGATCAGTAGAATAAATCGGAGAATCATATTCTAGATGCGAACAAACTAGTGAGCAGAAAAGTTTTTTTAATGGTATTAATATTTTTAAAGTTGATATTTTTGATAAAATGTATAATTTAAAAATAAAACAAAAAACTTATTTTTTTCTCTCATGAGCTAGTTTTTAAATAAATTGAAGAAATACTTATGGAAAATATATTTTATCCTTTGATATATAATTTTAGGCACAAGTTGAATGGTTTGCTGTTCATATTAAAAAATATATTTCGGAACCGACGATCTACTGTTTCACATCAGTCAAATGCTATGTGTGTGCTTAATTTTAGTGTTTTACTTTGCTAAAACCAAATAAATTAAATTTTATAATTTAAAAAATATAAAGCATTGTGAAAAAAATACGCCTTTGTAAGTAGATATTTGATATTTATTTATTTATTCATATTTTTCGCTTACAAACTATAATTAATAATAAAAATAATGTGACCTCACTGGGGTTTCCCGTGCCGAGGACACTTAAACAATTATGACAATTTATTTAAACCGGATTACTATTAAATCACAAAGAGGAAATTTTAACAAAACGATGATAAAGTTAATAAATAATTTTTCAGCGAATAATATTGATTTGGCAATTTTAAATAGTGTTTTTATTTAAGCTCCAAATAGTTGTTCGGAGCAGCTGCGGACTGAATTAAAACAACCATGATAATAGCCAACCTCTACCCCGAGGTGGAACCATATAAAAAAGTTTATTGATGCACAGATAAAATTAAATAAAAATAATTATGACTCCAGCCAGCTTACATCACTAACAGAGCTTTGGTTTAGTGTGAGGATGGTCGTATTATGTAATACTTAGGCTTTAGAACATTATTATTTAGAGGTGAAACGTTCTACACAGAAATGAAGCCTTTTTTGGATAAAACTTTACTAACCTTACTTAAGCTGACCCAACTTAATCAACCTAACACGGCCTTTAAAGCATAATATAATAGTTACGTTGTATAGGTGGGAAACACAATTAATTTGAACATACATATATGTATGTAGATAACCAAAAATGTTATGAAGTGTAATGCTGACATAAAAAATTGTTCAGTGAACCAGTAACTAATGAGATATCAAAATTATATATGATCATTATCATCTATCTATAACTAGTGGTGCATAAAGTATTGCGTTGGTATTTTATTGCAACGTATCTTTTTTTGAAGGAATAACCAACAAAGCGTATATTTAAGAGGCTGTTCAACAGATGGGAAAGAGAAGATTTATTTAATTTATTTATTTTTTATAAAAAGAAAATACTTCAGTTTATAATATTAACTCAAATATTAAAATTTTTAGACCATTTCCTAAAAGTCGTAAATAACTTGTGCTGGAAAAATGGAAATCAAGTTGTGGTAGAGGAGAATTCGAACCTCGGACCTTTGGCCCGTGAGTCCACAATACTACCACGGAACCACAACCCGGTTTTATCGAACGCAGTTATAAAAAGTACACCACGATACCAAGACTTATGAAGAAAAAATATTTATTGAAATATAAATAAGGTGACAGTCTAGAGACAGTGAAATATTGCACCATTGAACAACATTTACAACCAATATTTCCATTCTTAAATTGAACTCAGATTTTCTTGAACTACTTTTTCAGCAAAACTTTAAAACAGTGAGAATAAAGTAATGTACCGGATAAACCTTTAATTTGACATCTTCTAAACATCACTTGATTGTGTCAAGTGGAGTGCATTGTGGAAAGTACTGAATAAAATGAGAGTCACCGAACACCTGATACATTTATTAAATAGTCTTTATTCAGAGAGTTTTGCTGAGATAAAAATTTAATAATTCATTACTTGGTAGCTTTCTGGTTCAAAAAAGCGTTCACCAGGGATATATACTTCTCAGCATACTATAAAGAGAGCAGTGACAATCCGTCTATCGAAGCAATTCAGGCATTGCTTGCATAAAACATTTGAAAATCGATCGTATTAAACCATCAAACTTACTCGTCAAACCATTTTAAATATCGCGTTATTTGTTCTTTAACACGATTTAGTTTCGTGTAAGAATTTTGGTCAGCCAATCCTCGTATTGATTCCAATGTTTAAGAAGTGCGTACACACAGACGCACGCATTCAGCGAAGGGTTTACTTGATAAGTTGGAACGATTGCAAAATGTTTGTTTACGTTATATCTTTAATCTTCCCTAATCCGACCACATAACCGAATATCGCACGCAACTACACTGGCATGCAAGAAACATTCACATTACATCACTTTTTCACAAAATTTTTAATAATTCCACTTTGCCTGTTTATCTGAAAGAGCTTTTCCAACCTTTATCACAGCATGGGCTAACTCTTCGCTCTAGTAACAAGAAATCCCTTTAATTTCCAATTCACTTTTCTTATTTTTTTGCCTCCACTTTTAACCTCTGTGAGATTCGCGAGTCCACAACAGTAGCATTAGATGAAAACATTAACGTTCTACGACATTTTTTAAATAAAATGTAGTGAAAAGTGTAATGTAACTTAATATAAAGATGATTACTTTTCGACCGACAGGCGGAAAAGACAAGTAAGGCCAGTACAATAATTGTATAAAATAATAATCTACGTATATTATACGATTTTAAATAAGCTATGGTAATCCTCTTTCATCCCACACAGTAAGTGATGAAGAGATCTACGAAAAGCAGGAAGATTTTTTTAAATGAATTCCTAAGTTGTGAGAAGAATCGACCGATGTAGCCACCGGACCACAACCCGGTTCAAATAATGTTTGGAGTAAATCTTAGCGAAAGAGATTTTAATGATAATTTTATCAAAATCATCATTTATATTTAGCAAGTACCCTCAGGTAAAAATCCTGCAAAAGGAAATCTATTAGAGATTAATCGATCTCATGGTGTACTGGTTATTGCGTTTGCCAGCCATTAAAAAAATAAATAATTATAAAACAATAAAAATCGATCCACCGCATTGTATTTTATCATGCGGTGTAGTTTTAAGACATGCTGGATTTCACTTCCAAGGGAGTTATTAAGATCTGAATTTATTGCGACAGAGAGTATAGGAAGTATAAAAGTTTAAATAGCGTTTTTTTGGGCGTTGCCAATTAGGTGAAATAATTCAGCCAGATGATTCTCACCCACATTAATAAAAGTTTCAGCTCATTTACTTCACTAAAGTCAACAGATGGGAGAGTTGAGAAAATGTGGATGTTTTAAAATTGGCAGAATGTTACTCCGTGTGTAAAGTGGCCACTTAAATAAACTAAAATTATGCATTATCATGTTAAGAATGTTTTCCCTATCGACCCTCTCTGTTGCAATAAATTTAGTTTTATATGCGAGTATTGACTGTTTTAAAAAAAAAGTTTTTATATTACAGTAAAAGTTAGTTTACATTTTATTTTTAATATGTTAAGTGTAGCCAAATGTTTCTAAAATATTTGAATTTTATCTTATAAGGATTTTATTTAAAAAACCCAAGATTTTAACAGAAAAGAACGAATTAAATGTAATATTTATAACATCAAAACATGAATTACTATCGTTTTTTTAATCGTCTTTTAATGGAACCAGTAATTCTTTATTTTTTTATGGATAGTAAAGACATTTAAATAATGAAAATCCCAATAAGTTCATGCTCAATAAAATGGCTTTTATCTTCTCGAAAATCACATAATACACGAAGCAATTTAATTATTCTGGTAAATAAAGTCTTATTGATTATAATTATCTCACAAGGTAGAAGCCAGGACCTAAATGTATAGGGAACGTTTTAATTCCCCAAAGTACTCAATTCAAGGGAGAAACTGCTTGATTGCTAATGAACGTAACTTCAATAGTTATATTTTAGCTGAACGAGTACTTGAGAGGGAATTACAGAAACCATACATAAACTATACATTTCCGAATGGTTTTATTTAGAAAAAATCGTCATCATCATCATTATTCCCTTTCCGCACCTAATGGTGCATAGGGCACTGCATTGATACACCAATCGCAGCGTATCTTGATCATTTTTGTTTCATGAAGGTAAAATGACCAGTTTTACGCTTAAGGTACCAGTCCAGAGACTATGAAATATTCTAGTGTAAAAACACCCCTTTAAATAAATATTTTATATCAACCATGTCGGGAATCAAACCCAAGACCTCTTGCAGGGTGAAAAATATAATGACCACTACACCACGAGGCCGAAATTTGAAATAAAAAAAAAAATCACTGATATATATTATATTTGAAAAGAGATTGCGAATGTTTTCAACAGGTAATATAAAGGTGAAATTTATTAGGATTTAAAAAAAATATTTTTTTTCGCACCTAATGTTGCATAGGGCACCGCAGCGTATCTCAATCAATAAAGTTACACGGAGGTAAGATGGTCAGCATATGCTTCAGGTGCCAGTATATGAAATAATATTCTAGCCTAAAAACATCCTCAGTTGATGTCAACCATGTCGGGGATTAAAACCGAGTCCTTTTAAATAGGTAATTAAGCTAACCATCAATTAGATCTATTATAAACCTACTTGACCACCTAATAAAAGTACAAAAAGTAAAACTTTGAGTTATGTTTTGATGTCCCCCAACTTTTTTTATTTTTTAATTATTTTTATTTTATTCCAGTAAAATGGCTTCTTAGTGCAGAGCCAATTCTACCATATAAACATTAACATAAATATAAACATAAACATAAATATAAACATAAATTTTCACAATAAACATAAATATAAACATAAAACAAAATTTTATGTTTGCAGCACTTATGGTGGTCTTATCATATCCCGCCATCACTCGAACAACGGTGAATGAATCCACCCTGCAGTGGCTTGAGAGATTTCGTTATTATTGACATCTGATACATTGTTTTAATCTATGAAGGTATTATACATAAAAAGAGTCATTTACACATTTCTGGTCATGCAATTACAAGAAAAGATCCCAGCAGAATACTCGAATGAGGTTTTTCTGTAATTAGAATTATTTAATACCAAAAATACGGATGACTTTCGCTCAGAGAAATTTCTTTTTTGTGGCCCCAATATTCTGGATGAACATATTAAGTTTGGATTTTGTGTAAAAAAAGAGACCATTGCAGGAGACATGCATGCTTCCACTTTTTGTTATGTTGTATTCCTACTCAACATAGGGCTCTTGGCCTCATAAAGTTAGGAATACGTTATTTTTTTGTAATGTGTATATTTTTATGAATAAATAAAAAATAACTTGGTGGACGATTATTATGCTTAATACAAAACTAGAATAATTGATATTGACAAATTTACTAAACCCAGTTTATAAGAAAAGATTATTTCAAAGATGCCTTATAACCTAATTTGTTCAAAAATTATTCTGGAAATAAATTCGCTTTAGGATAGAGGATTCTAGAAAAAAGCCAACAGTTTTTTTAGAAAATTTCGTTTTGTATTACAGAAACTGTAAACAAGTACTAACATATTTACTGAAAATTTACGTCAATTTCTATTTACAAAATCTAAATTATTAAATCCTAGTTAATATTAAGCTAGGTAAATGCATAATACTAGATATTTCTTTTTGCTTATAAAAATAGAATTGTTATTTCGAGAGATGTCTTTGTTATTTTGCAATTACCTGTCTACATGTTTTTATTAGCAATACACCGTGAATATTTAGGCTCCGAGACTATTTAAATTTTGAATCCTATTTTTGTCTTGAAATTTTCACACATCTGGTGAGAAGGTCGGACATATTTTTTGTCCTCATTTTGGAGAGATTCTCATCTTTACTGGTTGAGCGACACTGGTGAATGGCGTATATTTTGTGAGGAGTTTGATCTGGATTTATTTGTTCGGATAACTTTTTGCATTGTCTTACAACAATACACAGAACGTAGCTGTCAACCAATAAAGACACAATTTTTGTATATATTTAAATTATTTTTTTTTGTAAATCTTTGAAATATGTTGATACATTGAGCGTTGACATTTTTTTATTTTAAAAGAAAATCTTGTCATTTTTTTACACTCTTCACAGAAGGCCGTTACAATACATAAGTTGAAAAATTATACTGGTTTAGCAAATCCGTAGAAAGATCTCAGTCGCAACATACAAAAATGTATTTTTAAAAACCAGCAAAGTCAACAAATCTTAATATATGGTTTGTACAAACAATGCACTATTAAATAATGAATTATTAATACATTTTTCATCAAACGTCTGCTTGAGTGATGTTAACTGTGTGGGGTAGAAAAATATTCCGTTTCAAAGCGTACATATCCCCTGAAATCACCTCACCATGAGATGTATAATTTGTACTAAGCGATTCAAGAAAATCTAGCAAGTCAGAAGATCCTATCGGATTGACACATCACGGCGAGCTTTTCGCAAGGACTACGAAGTTCAGAGATTCTGAAATATCCAAGAGATTTTTCATGCTAGAATGGAAGCTTTCACATATTTTTTCAATATTTTTAAAGTGATATTCAGCAAAAACCACAAAATATTAGCAGCATAATGTAAGTTTAAGTTAGGTATCTAAAATAAAATACTTTCATTGGATTATACTTTTTTTAAACAAGTTAATTCACCATAACTATATATTTAAAAAATCTGAAATATTTGTAATTGTAATCTTGATATGGTAAATTAAAAATTTTCTTTTATTAAGGAAAAATTCAGTACAATCACATAGTTTTATAGGATACACACTAAGACTTAATTCTAATGAACAAGTTAAGTTTCCAAATAAGGTAAATTATCATTATATCTTACCGTAATTCTATGATCTAAGGTTATCAATTTACTATTTTTAGTGCAAAAAAGAAGGAAAAAAACACAAATGAAAGAAGTTTAAAAATGAAAATCAAAGTAAAAAAAGTGTTTCTAAAAACTTGTGTATCTACAACAAACGTATTTACATATATGGAAAGAATATAAAAGTAATTAAAATGTAAGAATTAAAATTGACAAGAAATAAAAACATGCTCAAATGTTAAAAAAAACATTTTCAAAAAGGAAATACATACACACACACATACATATTTTAAGGGATTAAGGATAACGGAAAGAAAAAAACAATAAGAAGAAACTTTAAAGAAATAAAAGACAATAAATTTAGGTTAATTTAAAAAACATCTTCAAAAATAATGACTTGTTATATTAAAAAAACAATAAATAATTTTTAGAAGCAATTCTGAAAGTAGTTTAAAAGTATAAAAACATGTCAAGCGTAGCTAAAAGAAAACAAAAAATACCAAGTATTTTTAAATCAAGTCATTTTTAAAATTTGAAAAATCTATATTAAGAGAAAATTTTAAACCAAAGGTAGTTAATAAAATTCAAGCAATATTAGCAGTCATAAAAATATTTCAATTAAGATTTTAATTAAAAATAACAATTAAGTATAATAAACTTATTATACCAACTCAATATATAAAAACTTGTTATTTTCATACTCAATAAATAAAAATGAAAAAAACAACATTCCCAATAAATTCAATTTAAATGAAAATATATGATGAAATATTTTCTTCAAATCTGAATGTATTTTTACCTTATTTGACATTAAAAATAAATCTAAGTTATATAATGAAACCTATATTTAGGCACTACATCACTGTGTGTATAAATAAAAACCACTGTCTCATTCATATTCACGCGAAAGTTATAAAGCATAAATAATAACTTTATGTCATTCATAATTTAATAAAACATCAATGTAGAGTTTCAAATATTTTTCAAAATAAACATTTGTAAATGAAATCAATATTAACATCTGATTATTAAAACGATTATATTAATTTTAAAGCTGTACCCCTAAAAATATTTTAAAAAAATGAAAAGCCATAGAATAAGGAATAGTCCAGATGGAGCGTAGAATCATATTTGAGTACATCGGACTGTTTCCAATAATTCCCCCACTATGCCTCACTTTTGCCGCTTGCATTTGTGATGCCCCCGCGAATTGTTACACAATGGGATAAAATATAATTATAACACAAAGTAAGGTTAAAAAAGGAAATATTGATATTGATGGGAAAAAAAAATCATAACATATTGATTGACACAACAGAGTAGATAAGTAAAGGGTTATTTACTAAGAGTAATTGAATTAATGAACGAATATTTTTATATCATGTTAAATAAACAATGATATTTGATGTTTTAAAGATAATTTCGGTCAAATATCCAAGACAGAGTTGTTTAACCTGAGATTCAAATTTCATTAGTTCTCTTATTAGATAAGCAAAGTATGGTAAAAAAAAATACTACCCTGGCAACACTTTGACAATATGACAGAGGGAAAAATAATTCAATTTTTGAGTAATGCATTTGTTGCATACATATTCATTTGCTAAGTAAACGTGAAATGTGATTGCATTATGTTTCTTTGAGATCCTAGCAGTATTTCTAAACTTTGAAAGGACACAACACGGCATAGTTGAATTCAAATCAGGAGTTGAGCGACGTCTACAAAGAAACTAATGGGTCAAAACGTTTACCTACTCATTTATGAGTAGTTTAGTTCCCTTCCGTTTGATGTGCGTTTGCGTTTTCTGGATTATTCTTAATTTTATGTGAAAAGCTTTCCCAATTTACTCATAATATACTCAGTATACGATTGATTTTTAATTACTTTACTTATTTTAGTTTATATAGAAATTCTCAACACTTGCTCAATACTTTTTTAACTTATAATCACCATAATGCACCTATATTATTAAACGGAAAAAGAAAAATTGTAAATATTTAAGTTAGTTTGATAATGTCCTTAAAAGACGAAACGCTGGACATTATGCACTCTTGTAAAAAAAAAAAAAAGTAGAATCAATTGTAATATGGAATTCAACCAAATAACTGCAAAGATCGAAATATTCTAAATTAATTCGAAAAAATATGTTACTGAGAAATACTGATTAAAAAAATGAAATGTTATTGAAAAGTTTAATTAGTTCTTAAGATGTTATACAATAACTTTAATAAAGCATAAGTAAATATTATTATACAGTAAGTAAATCGTCATTTATTTTACAATTACAATTATAATAATAAAAATAATCATACTTTATTAACAGAAAAAACAATTACTTTACCTACTACGTACACACTTAGGTAATATATTTCTCTGGATCATGTCAAGTCTGCCTAACTACATTTTAACCTGACATTTTTATGCAAAAATAAACAATAACATTACTTCCTACGAGTTAATTTAGTTTACAGTTAAACAATATTAATTTATTATTAAAGAATATATTTTTAGTAAATTTTTCGATTTTTCTCGACCTAAACCCATTGAACATTTTTTTACAAATTTATTGAATTGAATCCGGGTCATATTTTGCAATGTTTGAATGATAATTTAAGTGATTTCGGATTTTAAATAAGCAGACTAACTATTTTTAATTTTTAGAATGTAAAGATGACCGATTGTAACAGAAATTAATTTTAATCACATTTTGAAACATTAAAACAAAAAACAGCCCAACAGCAAGTTTGTGATTTAGTACAAAAATAATTTTAAGACAAAGCTTAAATTTATTTTTATATTTATAAGGCGATTTGTAAAAGTTATAACGGTGTTTAAGGCCTCATCCTTGGGAGACCACTGGTTAAACCTGAGGATGTTAAAGAGCTTATCTCCTATCTAATAGCCTGATAGTTTACGTATCTAGGCTTGGAGGGGGAGATTTAGTAAAAAGTAAACTCTCGCCTTCCACACAGTAGCTAGGCTCTTTATAGACCTGGGCATGGGGGGCAAGAACTATTCATGTGACTCGTCACAATAGATTTTCACAAGTCGCAGTGACGTCAGAAGCTTGCATAGCACTACTCTCCACCACTAAGAATAATAATAAAACCTTGTAAGTTATAAATTTGTGTTTTTTCAATATCAAGGTTAAAAATGGTTATAAAAAATTAAAATTATTTTGGATATCTTTATCAGACTTAGAAATATACAACTAAGGTGAATGTTACACAGTGTGTAAATTGGTCACTAAAAAACAGCCAATGACAAGTCATAAACCCTGTGGTGGCTTAAACTTCTGTATTCTGTTAAATGTTCATAATCTTTGCTGTAATATGTTAATATTTACAGCTCCCCGGGGAGTTAAATCCAGTCTTTGTCTACGGAAATTCGGAAAACCTCAAAATATTGTTGATAAATCCACCTGGTCCGTGAAAAAGTATAGGAATTTGTAATCATAACAATTTAAAGCGTTGCCTAGTATGAAGGTGAAATTATTTAATTAGATGAATCTTACCCGTATAAAAAAATGTTTCAGCTCTTTAACTTCGTAAATATCAATAGATAAAAAATTGAAGGAATACAAATGTTTAAATATGGGCAGAATGGTGAATGTTGCACAGTGTTTAAAGCGGCCACTTAAACCAGCCAATGACAGGTCATAAGGCCTGTAGATGACTAGACTTCTATATTACCTTATCTAAAATGTTCTTCATCTCTGTGGTAACATGTAAACTAAAGTATTATCTTAAAGCAACTTTGTGCACATCTGATAAAAAATATCTCTTTTCTTCCTTATCTCTCATCTCTTCCTCTCCCTTCATTCCTTTGGTTGTCCTATTTTAGTGTCTAATTTTTTTTTTGCATAAAGGTAATAGCACTTTATTTATAAAGTATCACCTGTTTGTTGCCATGAACTGGATTTCACCCCTAAGGAGTAATTAAGATTAATACATTACAGCAGAGATAGAGAATATTTAAGAAGGAATATGGAAGTCTAGACAGGGTTTATGTCTTCTTTTTAGCTGGTTTAAGTGGCCACTTTACATAATATGTAGCATTTACTTAAAACATCCATATTTCTTTAATTCTTCCATTTGTTGATTTTTGTGAAGTTAAAGAGCTGACAAATTCCATCAACATGCTATTGGTGCATTTGCCTACCCCTGTTGAGGTACCGTTTTTGATTCCTGGTAAAATCACATATCTGATTTTCGTTATATGTTCCATTTTGTGTGCCAATGTAGGGTCCTTTGCATCATTAAGTATGGATAAGATTCTAAAATGATGATGATGAGTCAACAAATTTAAGAAAAAATTATTTATTAATCCAAAATTAAACGTTGAGAACAACTGTGAGATCCAGAAATCATGGTGCTGACGTGGTGAATTGAAGATCGTTGACCGGGAAACTTAAGGGTTTATCGGCTCTACGAAGTAGTTTTAATGTGAAGTGCCGGAATGAGATTCTCAGTATGGTAATTCAATTCTAGATAACATGTTATTCGAATGGTTTCTTACTAAAACTTGAAAAGCGTTGTTGAAATGAAAGCGTGGGAAAACATCAATAACGCATATATTTTTATAACAAAACAACATTGTTTTTAACCATTTACAAAAACACGTACAAACAAGTGGTTAAAAGCAAGGTTGTTTTATTGTTATATTAGCCAAAAGTATCTCGGTGGAAAAATACTTTTCCCTTTAAATAAACTACACCCACAAATATGTTGAATGAATGATTTGTTACACATTTATTAATTATTTTTTATAAAAACGGTTCAAGGAGCCTTTTACAATAAAAAAATTTACAGAAATAATCACAGCCGTGAACATTTCATTATGTAATATATAATATGAAATATAACTATATAATTCAACTAAATATTTCAAACTAAACAAATTGGTAAAAGTAAAATATTAAAAAAAAAAACTACAAAAAAGTAAAAAAGAAACATAAAATACCCACGACGACAAATAAAGGATAACAATTAAAGTGAGAAAATCTTATGCCCTAAATTTAAATATAACAAAGTAAAATTAAGAACAATTTAACTTAAACATAAAGTGGCTAGTATTTAGCTAGGTAATAATGAATGAGAAAAATAATGCTACAATCATACGTTTTTTGGATCAATATGCAAGCTCAAATAATCTCAATAACACTTTTATTTTATCAGTTGGAATTTGGCAATAAATCCACAAGTGTATAATTTAAATATAAAGTAATAAACAAAAATACGTATCCAAGAAAACAAAGTAAAATTTAATAATATGTTTTTAAATAAATTCATTCATTTTCTACATGTCATAAATTTGATATACTCGTAGTAACTTTTTAGTATAACATAAGTTACACGTAATTAAAAAAATCTATAAAGTTTAGAATAAAAAATAAGTTATTTTATTAAGAAATTCAATTGACTTAAAATGTGAATAAATCAAATTTAGGTAAAGTAAGTAACTGTGTAAATATAATAAATTGATATTTAAGTCAGTAAAATATATAAATATAAAAACTAACTGAATAAAGATGCTTTTTTAGCTAAATAAATTAAATACGTGTGAGACAAACATAAAAAAGTAATTTGACAAAATATAATCACGTAATTATTTGTTTTAATCGTTGATTCTAAACATGAATTAAAGTTCTTACCATTATGCTGTAATATAAGCCAGAAACCAAACATTAAATAATTATAAATGTAAAAAAGGAGCAAAACAATATTACAAAAAACAAAGAAAATCGAGCAGAGAAATCAGATAAACCTTGTACTAAGTTAAAATACACACAATATAGTAGATCTTTAAATAAAAAAATATTTGGAAATAAGACAGAAATCACAATAATATCCATTATAAAAATCGAAAACCACCAAAAGCTTTATAATGCATATTTAACAAAAATTGAAAATGGTAAACTATTCGACATAATGTATATAATACTGGAGATCCCAAAAAAATCAACATCCAAACGTTACTTTCATCTATAAGAAACTGGAGTTTGATTTCTGCAATATGTAAATATTTATCAAATAAAACATGTATTTTTTGGATTGATGATTTTTAATAAAAACGTTAATTATAATTTCTTTGTCTAGAATACCTTCTGAAATTATAATCATCAATTAAGTAATACACATGGCACATAAAAGTCACTTTGATTGTAAAATATTATTCATGTTCAATTTGAATATTTCAAGCTCTGAATCTGTAAAAAGACTTGGGACATGAATGATGGAGAAGATATCTAAAGAGGGGCTGGTACGGTCAAATCCAAGTAACAGACACCACCAGACTCCTTTATATTGTACTAAATACGTAATCAGCCTCCCGGGAATCATTCTCGTAGAAGACCTTAAAAAATATGGTAGTATAGCTAGGAATCCACTTCAGAGGAAGAACAACCTCCTGGAAAACAGACCACATTGGTCGATAGCAAGAAAGAAAAAAAAGAATCTGTAAACAGAAATAAGTTCTCAAAAATAAAATGTTCTTGACATGATTAAAGTAATTTAGATTAAAATTTAAGATTACTTGCCAATACTGTTCTTTGGTTTTATATTGGGGAATAGAAGCAGTTTAGTATTCCATCTATGAGGTATTCTCAGTGCGTCCCGTAAGAAATGACAGAATGTATTGTGGAAAGAAGGAAGGGAGACTTCAATCAATTTCAAGTCAAATTTACTCGATTTGTTTGTATTCTGTGATTTATTCTCGCGTTTCGCCAATATTACATTTCTGACGGGTAGCTCCTAAACAACATTTTGTTTTGTATACGGTATGCGAAAACTCTTATTAAGTCTGAATATTGAATAAAATACATGTGTGTGTTTAAAATATTATTTTTTTTACACCACAACAGGCACACTCAGGTTTAATTTTTGTGTTCTTACCAGTAATCGAACGCGGAGCCTTCGTGGATGAGTTATTATCTTAGCCACCACGCCACTATTTTTTGTGATTCAAATTTGAAAAAAAATTGTATTTTTCTTTATCGTCCTTACTATTTTTCGAATTAAACGTTAAATTTTTTCAGCAATTTCAGCAATATTATTTTTAATGAAATTGATATATTGTTGCCTTAATAAGCAACATTGTGTATCTCCTACGCTTTAGATACAAGACCAAAAACTCTGTAGGGGGGGAGGAGTGGAATGTAAATTCATTATCCACTTAAACATGTGAGGAAAAGTAGTCTAATTATTGATTTCAATTATTCTAGATTCTACTCAATGTAATTTAGTCCAGAGATTAGTAATTAAGAAGAAAACATATTGATTGAAAAATTCTTGTTTACCTTATATGAAATTAAACATGAAGACTCATATTTATGAAGTAGCCAAACGCGATAACAAATATTTTACAAAGATGCGCGATAAATGTACTTTTTTTATTTGAACATGTCTGTAAATAATGTGTTGTTCATGTTTAATTCCACATCGTAAAGCTCTACAGTAAAGCCAAAAGTTTTTTTTATCGGAGAACAAAACCTTGGCCAGAAACGTGAAGAGGAAGCAGTGTAGATTAGTGCTCCCTTGAGGCATCCCACCCCTGTGCTAAGTCTAGTTCTTCCTTACAAAGTCTTTGCATTCGTTATGAGACTTCCAAATTGCTTATAAAGTTATATTCCAATTTGTAATTAAATATTCAAAATATGTTACTGTCTTGTTCAATTCGTTTAATCTTAGAAGAATTGGTTTTATGACTTCTTTTAATAAGATTTGCAACCATTTTTAAAATACCCTTTAAGCGTAAACTAAACTTTGTTACAT
Source organism: Micrasema longulum (assembly GCF_059751315.1). Classification (NCBI taxonomy): domain Eukaryota; kingdom Metazoa; phylum Arthropoda; class Insecta; order Trichoptera; family Brachycentridae; genus Micrasema; species Micrasema longulum. Next base: position 110,194 of record NW_028277486.1, on the reverse strand, counting down.
TTATACAATAAAATGTTACTCGTATTATCCTTAAATAAATCAATAATAATTCATAAACTATTAAACGTTTTAAATCTCTTCTATACTTTTAAAATACTTTTAATTACTTATATTGTATATGTTTATAAAATCAAAATTTTTCTGCTCTTACTATAATGTGTCATTATTTTTGAAGATGTTTTTTAAATTTTGTTAAATTTATTGTCTTATATTTTATTTAATGATTCTTCTCATCGTTTTTTTAATCCCTTAAAATATGTATGTGTTTATTTATGTTTTTCTTTTTTAAAAATGTTTTTTTTACATCTGAGCAAGTTTTTCATTTTTTATTTTAATTCTTATTTTTTAATTACTTTTACAATTTTATTTTTCTTCATTTTTAGGATTATTTACATTTGTAAATACTAATTAAAAACTTTAAAATAACTTTTTTTCTTTCGATTTAAATTTCTAAACAACTTCCAGTTATGTTTTTTTCCTTTTCTTATTTGTACATTAATTGATAACCTTACATATAATTATTATTTAATATGGAAACTTCACTGGTCCATAAGGGGTAAGTCTAACTGCGTAAAATATAAAACGATGTAACCGTACTGTATGTTTCCTGAATAAAAGAAAATAAAAAAAATCTCTGTAAGAAGGTTTCAATCTGACCTCATATGTTCATTTATAAATTTGTTTACAAAACAGTTAATAAAGAAAAAAGAATCATACTCAAATACAGGTCAAGAGTACATACATAATAAATATGTAAATTTATAAATATATATTTTTATTTTTTGAATGTATCATTGCCAGTCTTACTAGGGCAGGTACCTTGTTAATGTTTAGACTTGTTAATGTTTTTTCAAAGAGATATAAAAAAAACGTTCACTCAAACATACATATTTTTTTCCATCTCTAAATTGAACGTTCTTTTTTTATTTGGCAAAACATAATATTGCAAGCTATAAAGCATAAAAAGATAGAAATTTTGTCATTATTTTTGTCTACCTTTAATAGTCATTAGTACTTTCGACCCCTCTCAACCAGGCCAGTAGTTTAATAACACAACCAAATTAACACGTTGTAGGGATAAAGTAGTATTATCTAACGAAGTAGTGTTGCCTTTGTGTCAAAAAACTTGACTTTTGGAAAGTTCGGTTGACTTTTTAAGAAAAAAACAGATCCTTGTTGGAGTTCCTATAAAAAAACTTATAATTTTTCATTCTTATTTTAATTTTATTTATAATGTATACGGCCTAAGGCAATAACAATAGTTACAGCTTGCCCACCACATACCGCATACCGCGTCTCAAGACGTCTCAAGTCTCCTTGGTAGTGCCGACATACACGGAAAATTTGCTCGTTGCCAAACGAGAAAAGCAACCCGAAAAAATTCTCTGTAATCAAGTAGCCTTAGCATTTTTGTGCTGAAAGAAAGTAATACAGAAGCACAAAAATGCTTTTCATTGGATTGAGAAAAGAGGAAAGTGAATTATTCACTGACGGGATAAAATTGATTGGACATGATCAATTCGCCGAAATGATAACAAAACATTTAAGAAGCCTTGAAATTATTTATGGAAGCCACCAGATCTGTTTATCCGACAACACATATAACAGGACCACGGATAGTAGCAAGAAGCTCCATTTAGTAATTATAGAGAGGGAGAAAGAGACAAGATCACAGGATCTGTTCATAAGACTGATTAGGATATCCGCAGCAGCACGAAAGGGAATGAAAAATATTGAAAACAAATATTTGTTGATCGAAGTTCTATGACCTGATAAAAACTTCGTAGTCCAATGATCGGGGATAACGCATGAAAATTTTAAAGGCAGACAGATTGAAGGAAAAAAAGAATGGTAACCCTTCTTGAAGGGAAAGATTCCTATCGCGATTGCCAAGTATCAAGAAGAGAATTTAAAGACATTTTTTTATATTTGATTGAGACATTTCTGCAGTTGGGAGTAGACGGACGCTACCAATGACAAAGAAACTCTTTATTTTTAAATGCAAATTTCCAGATCGTCGTTGGACCTATAAATTCAAAAGAAAAAAGCACGTTAGAACCGAGAGAGCATCCGTCGAGCATATCTTAGATGCAAGAGCCAGGAGAGGTTGCCTTTGTCCGCTTAAAATAATTACAATAGTTACAGTTATGACTAATTATTGTGTATTTATTCCAATTTAATAGCCGCCACTGTTCTAGTTATACATTGTTGACAAATATTTAACACCATGAATTTTTTGAAATGTAAATAACTCGAATATTGGTAAGGTTTTTTTTAAATTACTGATACAATGCTTTTAGAGCCATAGTGGTTTTGGTACAGCTTCCCCATCCAATTAGCCCTTACGTCAACGCAGAGTAAACGAATGCACAAAAGAGTTGCTTTGTATCTTTAATTAAAAAAAAAAAACATTTCTTTGGTACAAAAAGTGATTTACCATTTCGATTATTTAAAAAACATAGTTTCTGAATATAAATTCCATTTCATGATTTTTTCAATTGTTAATCCTAAATATTTAACACTAATAACGCTCTTCAACAATATGCAGTTACAATTGACTATATTTTGGCATTGATAGAGCCTTAATTCATAACATTATTGAGGTTGTCTTAAGTAGATGTACATGTAAACATTGGTTACTTTTTTACAATTGATTTACTTAAGTTACTGTAAGGAAATTATATTCAATTATAACGTTAATTTTAAACTCAAGGGTAAAGTAGAATTGGACCATTTGGTGAGAATAATAGATGCTATTAGAAGTTTGTAATAGACATCCTTGGAATACGTACATAATATATTGCGTACGTACACAATTCTTGTTTTCCTACTAAATAATATCGTATTTAGTAGGAAAACAAGGTTAATATTACCATTTCTAAGTTTAATTTGTTAACTGTTGTTCAATCGAATGATATAACTTAATACAAAATAAATAGTTCAACATTTTAGTAACGTTTTTAATTAGTGAATAAATAAGCCAAAAAAAGAAAATTCAGTCAAAGTAGAGCAAAATACAGATCACAACACGGTTAAAATAATTACAAAAAAACATTATCCTTGGATACTACTGATTTCAGAATATTTATGTATTTTAAATAAAAAAGCCAAAAATGTTTAAGGTTTGACATTCTTATGATTAAGTTAGTTTATTAATTTAAAAATAGAAACGATTCTGTTTACCTGTAGTTTTTGAAAAAAAAATGAGAGTCAATGTTATATATAAGCTTCTGACATCACTGCAACCTGTGACGAGATCCCGAAAATTAGTTCTCATCCTTCAAGCATAGGTCTTTTAAAAGCCTGGCGACTAAGTAGAAGGTAAGTATTCTTATATTGCTCAATCTCCCTCTCCAAGTTCAGGTTTTTAATTTATCAGGCTGATGTGCAGAGAGCGAGCTCTCTAATATCCTCAGGTTTAACACGTGGTTCTTGGAGGGTGCGGCTTGTTTTGTGATATTAAGCGTCACATTTATAAATTATGTGTACATATGGTTAATTATTTGCACTGCAGAACCAACCTAAAAATTTCAGAAAGGTTTTTTTAGTTAAAAAAATAAAAAATATTTTTAATATAGTATAACGTTACAACATATTAACAAAACGAAATACATAATAAAGCACAAGTACAGAAAAAAAAAAAACGAAACAAAATACCACACCAAAAAGAAGCAACCTCTTGTCTTTGCTGCGGGATTACAATATTAATAATTTAAGTTCAAAATACACATGTATTTCAAAAAATAAATGAAAGCATATAAAACATTTTTTTTATAAATAAGTGCATCTACATATGCATACAAATGCGCATGCGTGCGCACGCATGTATAATTATACACATATATACACGCACACGCACACTCACTCACACGTACATACACATTCCCCCACATACATATAATAACATGGTAAAGAAAATTAAAGAATAAGGTTCTCAATTTACTTAACCAAAGAACTTCAAGTACTGTAGAAAAAACACTGAGAGAAAAAAAATATATTTTAATATAAAAAAATTAAAAATGACTTAAATGTCAAAAAGCAACATTCAATTAAGGAGGTTGATAAAAATATATTTTTTTGTTTATTTTAGCAAAATATTTATTCAGTCCTCAGTGTCCTGTAAAGGATCTTGCGATAACCTTCACACTTGGCTTAGGTTTAGTTTCATTGGGTCGAGAGCAAACTTTTGCGAGCACTCCTTTAGTAATTTCTTTGCTCGATGCTGACCAAATTTTTTTGCCAGAACACTATGCTCTGCTTCACATTTCTGCAACCCTCAATAGGCTTTTGGGCTAATTGGGGCTGTCTCAGCTCCCAGTTTCGTCAATTTATCAGCTGACCCGTTACCGTCGATATTTTATCGGTAGTTAATAGGATCATACAAAAACTATTAAATTAATTGAATTCGTGGGAATACAGCATTCGGTGTTTTGTATAAATCAGTTACAATGGATTATCAGATTTTTTTTACAAAAAGTTACACTTTTTTTATGGCCAAGAGTTACGAATCACCGAGTACCGATATTTTGATACAAATTTTATTTATTTCTTGGCTACAATATTTTTCTATACTCAGAAACTTATTACAAATGTGTATGGTTTTGTGAATATGTTTTTTGTTTATCTTTTTTTTTAACGTTTTTTTACGTTTACGTACGTTTTTTTTCATAAATATGTTTAACTGTTCCATTATTCTTCGTTTTTATAGTTTTTCATAAATTTTATTTTTCAACAATAAGAAAATATTCATTTTTTCGGAAAAAATCAAGAATATGACATTTGTCATATCATCAACTGTAAATGTTTATCATTATGATGCTTATGGTTATAAAGGTCTTTCAGGTGAATATATCTTTAAACTTCAATTGTTGCTTTTATACGAACTTTGATGCACTGTACGAGCTGTGAAATGTTCCCCGTTTTGCTTATATTTATTTTTAAAAAAGAAATAACCCGCTGAACCTCTATTTAGAGGCTTGTCAGGGGGTAAAAAAGAGGGATTATGGGAGGAGTAAATAAAATATTCACTACACCATTTATTTATTTATTATTTACTTTTAAGACTGAAAGAGCACTCATAATAATAAAACTGTAATTACTTTTTAATGTTATTATAAAATATTTTACACATAACATAATTTACTGCCTTATAACGGGGAAGCTATCCCTAGTCAGACAGTTTAGATGAACCACCAGCAAAAATAGAAAATACACATGTTTGCTTTTACTATTTAATTAATTTGTTGTATAAATAATTCATTGTAAATTCCTGTAATAAATAAATAACTAAAGAAAAAATAAATAAATAAGCAATCTTGTTGAGATTTTTTTTTCTTGCAGCGGGCGGGAATCGAACCCGCGACGCCTGTTTCACAGTTGGCCGTCTAACCACGGCGCTTGAGTGTAAAAACCAAAACGGTATTTGTAACTATTGCTTTCATTGTCCTTTTTCATTGTCATTGTCCGATACGCTTTATTTTTATATTATAATTATATTGATGTTTTTTGTTGATATTTATTAAAAAAACTCCATAGTTAATGATTATGATAAAATTATAAATAAACTTATCACTGAAACTCTTGGTTTAGTGAAAGCGCTCGTTGGTCAAAATAATAAAAAGTAAAACTAAACCAAGAAGTTTCATTGATAAGTTTATTTATAATTTTATCATAATCATATATATATTTGAAGTTTTCTTTATTTATGTTTAAAGCATTTACTTTGTAGTCAAACATTTTAATAAATGTAAGTAAATATTTGTATTTAACCGCTTACCAACTTTTTTTGTCAACCAGTTTTGCACATAATCTGCGCATGGATGTTTAATTGTCTTTCATTATTCCAAAGTAAAAAAAGGTTTATGGCATTTCCAGTTAATGCCTAAAATTTCATGTAATCAATCAATTTCTTCATTTCCGTTGAGGATGGTTCATCACTGAGCTATTTTAATTTTGTTGGATTGGTAGCTGAAGCATAACACTGATTACCTAATCTTACACAATAATTTTATTTTTCATTTTCACTTTTTTTATTTCAAATACAAACAGGTAAAATCGTTATAAATAAAAACTACAAAAAATGTATACATAGTAGGGCTTGCCATCCAATAATATTTATTCACCTTAATATACTAAAATAAAGCGACGAATAAACAAACTTTGTATTAAAATAAAATAAATATGGGCAAAACAAGGAGCTGGTGGGAAGGAAAAGAAGGAAATTGATAAGGAGTGGTGAAAGATGAATGAAGGAAAGTAGGAGTGGAAAATTGCGTTTTATTCAATGATAAAGAGTAAGAAAAAGAACAAAACGTCTAATCTCTGTTATTCTAAATAAAGCCTATTAATTTTTTTTCTACACCTATTATATGAAGTGTTCAATAATAATCTACATGCGATAGATAGATAGATTAATAATCTAGAAACGCTGCAATTGAAGTTCCAATGAAGTGACTTATGCACCACTGGGTGCGAATGGAAAATAACGATGATAAAGTTAATTATGCTGATTTATCGGTCTATCAAGATAAATTTGTAAGTGGGTCAATGATCTATAAACCACTTTGTGTGCAAAGATTTGGACATTCTCTGCGCACGGTTCGTTCGAACTGTAGGTAGATGGAAAAGAGACGTCTTGTTTGACTGGTGCGGTAGCAAGGGCTAACTCAGAAACAATGTAATTACATAATATGAAAATCGAAGCAATTACTGGACTTTTGTATAACCTATCACAAAACTGTTGTAAATGTCAATAAATATAGATGTTTAAACGTGAGCAAAATACATTGTGAACATTACACAGCGTAAGTGATTACTTCCAAAGGTACTGTGTAATATTGTTTATAGCTATTAGGATTGAAATTTATTACAAAGAGATAAATAAAATTTTTGAGACGGGAAAATGGAAGTCTGGGGCTTACGACCTGTTATAATAAAGGCAGAGAGGTGAATGTTACCGTGAAATCCTTAGATTTTACGGTAACATTCAAGGTTAAGACCTGGGTCTTTATTTTACTCTAGGCGCAAGTGATCACAATTTGAGGTTCGATAAATTCAGTTAATAATAATTGAAATTCCGATGCTTTGTTAAATAATATATTCTGAGACTTTTGGTACAATTTTATATAATTTCAAGGACGCGTGACTGACTAGGAAGGCAAAACTCGAATGAAAGTGAGTCCGGCCGCGCCGCGTTGCTCACACTTTATTCATACATGTATGTTAGTACCTATTCATTAATATATAATGCATAGACACTACAAAGTGTTCACTCAAACTAGCCAGTGGTTATTATTTATCATTATTTACTTTCCTTTAAGTTCGAGATTTACTATGAAGTCACCATTTTTGTTGAAATGGACGCTTTACACATGTTACGCCGATGAGTAACTTTTTTTATCCTTAAAAGAGGAGCGTTATAGTTTACTGATGTAGAGATGTGTCATTTGTGATAATCGAGTATTTTATAAAAATAATTATTCGATTATTTTATAAACCCATAGTTTTGAATTGTTAACGCCAAAAACGGTTTTTATACGGCCTTTACGGGCCCATGCCTGTCAAAATGGAAATTGCAATGTCTGAAGTAAGATTGGAATAATTATGAATAATTTACGAAAAAGTTGTGTTTTTACAAATGGTTATTTATTTCAAAACTATAACAATAAAGAAAAAACATTTTTGAGACCCTTCTCATATGGAAGTCTTGGCATTTACTGGATTAATGACCTGTCATTGTCTGGTTTAAGCAACCACATAAAACATTGTTTAACAATAAACATTCAACTCAACTCTCTTATGTGTTGACGACTTTCATAAAGCAAGAGTTTAAGGGCAAAAACCTTTATTGATGTGGGCGAGATTCATCTGGCTGAAGTATGTCACCTACTAGGCAATGCCAGAAAACACAGTTGAATTTTTATTTTTATTTTTGTATCAGTTAATTTAATTAACATTTTTTTTTGCCTAAGTCCAAATGTTCGTAGACAAAGAGTGACATTTTAATCTTAATTACTCTTCAGGGAGTGAAATCCAATCTAGCTTATATACATTCAGACATACATAAAAACTGTTGCTTTTTCTTTTCTTATAACTTTATTAAAGAAAAAGACATTATGTTGAATGAGACAAACATAATTATTTTACAGTTTATCAGACAAATAAAAATCTCGCAACTCAGAAAATCATAAGGAATATAAGTTTTATTTTTATAATTGTAAATAATCGTATTGATAGCCAGCGAATTGTTGGAACCATTTTGTATTGAGTCTCCGTTTATAGAACTAGTCATTTTGTAGTTTTAACAGTCCACGCTTAAGGATTACTACACGAAAAAGAGCAATCTTAGAAAAATACAGGCTACATGCAATAACAGTTTTAGTGAGATCGACATATCACAAATAAATATGGTAATTACAAACGTATTATAAAGTCTATTAAAAACATCCCCAATATATCTTGTACTTCACTTTTAAACATACCTACTACCTAGATCTAACAAATGTACATGGAAACTAAAGATGATAAGTTATTTTATAACAGTATTTTTTTTGGAAATAGTTCCGATTTTTAACTGTCACTGTAAAGAAAAACTAACGCAAATATTTGAAAAAATGTTTTCAAAAATAACAATTTAAAGGCGCACCTAGCTACCGCCGTCCCCTATGAAAACGAAAAACCGTTTCACGAAATCGTTTAATTTATGAAGAATTAAATGTTACTTTTTCTCCTTTTATATAACAAAAATGCCCGCTTTAAATAAATGTATGCAGCATAATAGATTAAAAGCGGTCTATGGAAATACAAATCTTGGGCTTCACATTTAGAGATCGAATAAGGAATGAGGAGATAAAATGCCGTACAAAGGTGACTGACATCGCGAAAAGAGTCGGAAGACAAAAATGGCTGTAAGTGGGTCATGTGGTAAGACGTTGAAAGGTGGACTTCAAAAATACTAAATTGGAGACCCTACAAGGAAAGTAAGGAGACCACAGCGAAGATAGACTGACGACATCATCAAACTCATGGAACCTGGATGGAAACAGTTTACACAGGAAAAAAACACATAAACAAATTTGGAAGAGGATTATATCCAGCAGTGAAGAGAAACAGTCTGACACGAAGAAGAAAAAAAAACAGCATACTTGATGATACGAATGATGAAATCAGGCGAGAGTGTAAATCTGAGTCAGGTATAATTGATAAGGGGTCTCTGAGATATTTGGTCATATAAATTGAATGGATGACAAAATAACGGTAGAACATGAATATGGGGAGAATGAACGGTAACGTGGAACAAGAACGACCAAAGAAGACGTGGCATGATCGGATAAACAAAAATCTTAAGTCACGTCGAAAGCAAGCAGAACGGAAGGACATGTATAACAAGATGTATGAATGTGAATGAAGCTAGAAATGTATACCAGCGTAGTCGCGTGTGGTGGTTATTCTCTCTCTGAGAATAACTATTATCAATTATTCTTTATTCCTTACAGAAAAATGGCGTAATGGTAGAAGTAGTAACAATACTTGATTATTCAAACCATTTGGTTTGACTTTATGTCAATCATTAGTGTGCAGCCTTATATTAATTCTTTAAATAATTACTATGACTGGGTTACAAACTTTTTTTTCTTTGTACTTTAAATAATATACAAGACCAAGTAATGTAAAGTAAGTTATTCACACACTTATCAAATATACCAAATCAAATAACCATACAAATCAAAAATACAAAAAAGTATAGAAAAAAATTAAATGGAATTGACAAATCTCTTATTTGCATGCATGTTACTACTTAATAAGTCTTTTTCTTGACAAACGTTATTATTAAAATATCAGGTATTCGATTATTTTTAACTATCGATTAAATGTTACTCTCATCACTAGCGCTCTCTGTGAGGTAAAGTCAAAGTACATACGTTATTCTGCGTTATTTCAGGATCACCGTCACGTACATTCCCCATACAAGCGGATAGAGTATATTCTCTTTTCCTGAAACCGCCTTTCACTTAAAGAACATTCACAGGGCCTGTATTATTTGGGCAGAATTTATTTCTAACCCTCCCTCCCCCCTACCCCCACAAGGCACCACAAAGTTCAAGTTAAAAGCTACCCTTAGTCAAACTGACAAGTATATTATAGTTTATCACACCCTTCTTACAAACTGCAGGGTAGGTGGTGTAAAGTATCCTTCAGAGACGTGATATAAATATGGCAAGACATTATTTTGACATTTGAGTATTTATTACAGCTATCATAAATATTATGTTTCATTAAATGTATTAAATTAAACACTTCGTTTTAAGATCATTCGAGTTAATTTTTGAAAGCACAGATCATTACATCTACTGAATGCGTATATAAAATAACATTGTCCCCAAATAAATAAGTTTAATATTACAGTATTGTGCGAATTAATGGAAAAAATTCCTTGACATCATAAAATACGTTTTTTATTAATATTTTGAGTTACAGGTGAAACAAAATCACATTATTTTTATTTATTTAATATGATGTTTGTTCTTTTTTTGCTTTTATAACAGCCTGAACACGTTTTGGCATGGAATAAATTAAACCTCGGGAATTTTCTTTTATTCTGTCATTTTGAAACCACATCTAAATAACAGCTTCTATCATCTTGGTGTTGCAGTCCAATTTTTGTATCCTAGATTTACAAATTGCCCACAAATTTTCTATAAAATTAAGGTCAGGTAAATTTCCAGGTCAGTCTAAAAGAGTTATCTTTTTATTATAAACTTTGATACGTGATAAGGAGCTGAGTCCTGTTGAAATACAGCCCTACCATTAGGACAACATTTACTCAGTTCTGTACTCAAGTGCTGCTCAAATAGAGCTTTATACTTTTGGTTATTCATCATTTCATTTATTGGTATTAAAGATCCGGTACTCATACACAAAAAGTAGCTCCAAAACATCTTCTTCACAGGATATTTCACTGTTTGGTCAATATGAGCCACAGTAAGTTTTTAATCACCACTTTTTCTAACAAATTTTGTGCAATATCCCTGCACGAGAAAGTGGGTCTCATTTGAAAGCAGCACCTTCTTCCAGTCTTCAACTGTCCATTTGGTATATTTTCTATCCCAAATGAGCCTTTGTTTTAGCATACGTGCCGTCAGGAGTTTTTTTTTTTTGTGGTCGAATTGCTTTTCATCCAGATTCAATGAGTCTTCTTCGTACTATTGAGTCATGTATCATCACCCCAGTGGCTGCCAAATCTCGTTGAAGTTTGTAATTTGTTTTTCTAGGGTTTAATTTACTATTTTTGATTAAACGTTATGTTTATCTCGGACACTAGTTTTCCGGTTTCTTCCACATTTCCCAATTTATTTTGCTTCAACTGACCCTGTTTCTCTTTTCTGCTTAATAATCTTGCGGACTTCTCCCCGATTCACAAAACATTAATTTGGTATCTCCTTTTAAGTCATTCATGTATATTTACTTTAGGTTATAATCTTTTCTTTTATATTTTTAGTGAAGTAGATTCACTCACTGCTCAAGAAAATTCGGTGCGGTGCCAGTCGTGGCTTAAGAGTAGGCGGAGCCACGTGGAACGTTGCAATACGTAGGACACCCAAAGTGATCACTCAAACTGAACTCAGATTCAGCGCTCCCTCGCTATAGGACGTATTTCTTTATATTAAACTCTACCTCTACAACACCCATATTTTCTTAGGCCTTCATTAAATAAATTTTAAAAAATATTGAATAATTTAGTTAATCGATTAATGAAAAATATGATTTTTTTAAAAAGTAAAAGTTAAACTATAAACTAAGTTTTCAAATAATGAAGCACCATTATTAAGTTTATTCACAAATATATCATGTAAAGACAATATGAGTATTTCCGCAGCAATTTCGTACAGCTGTCACTTCCTTTCGATAAAATCCATTTTTGGATGTTTATATGGTGTTCGAAAACATAAAAACAAACATTTTTTAAAAAGGTATTTGGCTAGTTAAGGTTCTCCGGAAATAGCAAAAAATACGCTAAGAGCGCATTCTATGGTTCCAATTTTTTGTCACTTTTTCCAATAAATCTACTGTTATTTTCGAAACGCTGCGTGTTTTGTGGCTTCCAATACTTTAAGAGTTGTTGGTTTGTTAACATAGGCCACGGATTTTACGTAACTCCATAGGAAATAATCCAATGGCGTCAAATGCCATGATCGTGGAGGCCAATCTACTGAGCTATATCTGAAAATAATGTCACCATGCTTGTCACGCAGCAAATTTATGGTTTAACAAATTGGTTTGGCGTACTGCAATTTGATTTTTACAGATTAAAAAAAAAATATACACTATGTATGCGATATTTTAATATAAAATGTTCCATTATAGGTTTGAATATTGTAAGAGAGCACAAATGTAATTGGCCTAAAGAAAGATAATATAAATTGAAAAACCCACCTAACATATCATTGAAAATCAACTGCATATGTACTAGTTCTGGTAGAAATGACAAGTGCGCACCTTGTGTGTTTTCTCATGGCAACACCGGAGGTAACAAATTAAGGTTGATGTATTTTATTATAGTTAGATATGGGATTCGAACTATCATTAGGGTCGCAGTAAGTCACATCTTGCTAGGGGGTGTGATTCTATAAAATGCTGCGAACGCACAGTTGTATTCCACCAGCAACACTACTGAGCAGTTCAACTGGTTAGCGTCCACGTCGTGAACCCTGGGAAATGGGATCACACTCAAAACGGTGTGAGCACAGCAGATAACGAGAGGATAAAAGGCGAGCTTCCGGCGCCTCCAAACCAAAACCAACCAGATAAGGGAAGGTAGTTCCGACAGAAAAATTACCAGAGAAGGCAACAAGCAGCAGTCGTCCTGGCTATAAAAGTAGCGCGGAGCAGAAATGCTTTTGCAGCATAATTAATACAGCTTTTTGTCAGTGACATCTTGAATGAGCTATTTTACAGTTTTTGCTGTTCGTGTGTTTGTAATTTGGTCAAAAGAAAGAATCACATAATCGAATCCCACCCACGTAATTTTCCAAACTCATTGTGAAAGGTGCAATAAAAACAGTAGAGTTAAATTCAAATTAAATCGTAGTTTTCTGAAATTAAAATTTTAAAATATTCAACTAAAAGAGAATTAGGATGGGAAGACCGTTGGTCTTTAAAGGACTCACAGTGGACAGACAATTAAAATGGACAAAACACATAGACGGACTAACTAAAGTAATGGCATCACTACATAGCCTCTTCATGTGGTTTTCGGGTATGGTTTTCGGGTATAAAGACGGAGTTTTTACACTGACTTTTTAAAAGGACTAATCGTTTTAGTTGAATAAATAAAGACTTTTTTACACAAGAGTTCAAAGTAATGTTTTTAAAATATGTATAAACTGTTGTTCTATGTGCGTTTTATCATAAACTAAAAATGTTTTATACTAATATTACCCTTATGCTTATTTGACCCTTATAAAAAAATCTTTATCATACTTGGCTTATTTTTTATGTTTGTATTGTTATATATTTTATTCCCATTTTATGGTCCATTTATTTTGACATCATCATATTTTCGCTTTATACGAAATACGAAATTATATTATTCCGAAACGACTCAAGTTAGGTTGCCCAGTTTCCCAACCCTTTACAAGACGTTTAATATGGCTTTATACTGTTCTTAGAATCCGAGGCTCTCATTTTCGGGTATAATCACAGATAAACATAGCAGATGGTAGTATTAGCTAAACAAACTTAACCCTCTTGTACGCGAAGACCTTACATAAGGCTCCAAAATATGTCATCTTTGACTAGATGCCATTTCACTACAACAATGTTTATTCTAAACATGCATCATATTAGACTTCATTTTAGTCATAAAAATAGTTCAAAAACTTGCCACTAGATGAAAAACCTAACTCACGTTGATTTTAAATTTAATTGGCAACGTTGATGAAGTTTTTTTAACCTATGTGTTTTTCCCCCGTAATTTTTTTTTCTTATTGAAATTTGATCTTAACAAATTGTGATATTTATGTTGTATTTATATGCATCATGTGTATTCAACAATTGCTATCATTTTCATTATGTTATTTATTTATTTAATGTTACAATACTCCCAAGAGAAATTTACAAAAATAAAACAAGTAAGTACAAACGTAGTAATAATTAAAAAAATAAACACCAGCACGAAAACTCAAAAAATAAAACATATTTAAACCAAAAAATGCTGTAATGCAAAATCAAAAGTAAAACTTAGCGTACTAAAAAGAAAAAAATATGCATATTATGTAACATTAATAGTAAGGTATAAAAAGGTGCAAAAAAAACAGTAGGTAATGAAAATAAACAAGACAAATTTTAAAATAAAAAAACCGGTTATAAATTTTTTTTAAATATACAAAAAATGGTGTTAACATAAAAATATTTAAAATAAATATTAAAACATTATTAACGGTAATTGAATATAAGATAATTTTAAATTCAATCAAATTATTAGAATAATTAATTGTTTTGGCTTTGCGTTTTAAAAATTGTACCCCTTGACCACTTTAATCTTTTATTTCTGCACGAGTTTTTTGTTTTGGTTTAAAAAAAAACATGACACGCGTGAGACGTAAATTGAAAAGTAAAATAAATCGGGTCATATAAAGCTTTACTAGAATAAAAAACCCAAAGTGTAACTTGACCATATTTTGCACTTCATGCGCTTATAACATGCTTACGCGATAACTCTTGAGAGCAGAGAAAAAATACATACTCGTTTATGTACTTCAAGCTAAATTTGGCTCTTTAAGCAGTAAAGCTTTGTTACAGACCGTTTTGTAACATAGGTTAAAAAATAAATATTTATCCGTATTACTACTGAAACAAACAATTTTGTTTAATCGTACGCATTTCGTGATTCGTGCAGGAAAGGGTTAACACTGGGGGCTAAATGCGTTACAGACTAACACTAACTCCACAAAAGGAAATGATAACACGTAGTCACTTCTAAACGCTTCAAACTTGGTAATGTTGATGTTACTTTTGGCCATTGGAATATCTACTGTGCTGTGTACTCATTTGTGCTTGTGCTAGACATCATCAGCTAGATGAGGGGTCAGCAAACTTGCTAAAAAAGAAAAAGATAAAAAAGAGCTAAATCGAAAAAAAAGTTGCTGTGCGAGCTAGAAAGACAATGTTGTATAATGAGTAATTTTAAATTTGACATAATATTTCATTATTTGACAAATTATAATCTATGTTACTTTACGGGCTATTTAACCTTTTACGTAATGTAGACTGTAAATATAAGATAAAAGCTAATTAATAGAAAGCAGATATCTGCTAAACTGTCGAGATGTACAGAAAAATAGATCCATTTTATCCGCAGAAGCCATATTCAGCAAGCGAATTGCTCTATTGATGAGTGAACTCTGACATTCATTTGTATGGCTTTTGGGTGTGTGAAACAGTGCACGAGATACTTGCTCTAGTATAATTATTGGGAACAGACAAACTGATCTATTTTAGTATATTTGGATTAAATATACTCGTATACTTCCAGAAATCAGCCCATAAAAATGTTTCCCAAGAAAAAATTGACGACGAGATTCGAGGTTGTTGGAATGCAGCATCCATTCTAAAAATAATAATTGATACCATAATGGATGAATATTATTTTCACTAAGATATAAGTATCGCGAAAATTGCTTTTGAACTTTCTCTATTTCAAGGATGTGATTTGATTAAGAAGGGTCCAAAATTATGGACCAGTATTCTAGTATGCTGCGGAGTAGTGTATCATACAATGTGTAAATTGCGGTAGTATTTTTGAAATATATAGAGTTTCAAAGTACAAATCCAAGCATTTTACTTGATTTATCTACAAGGCTAGTAATAATAAAAAAACGTGATATTCGCCATTAAAATAATGCCAAGATCTTTAATTTAGTAATTGCGTGGTAAAACTACATACATTGTTCACGTTGTAAGGAAAACGAGATGTTTCTTTGAAGCAAGTATACAAAGTACTGCAGCATTTTAGTATGCTGAAAGGTAACTAACTTGTATTGGGACCAGAGTGCTATTATTAAACAGGAAAATGGAAATACTTCACAAGGTATTCCCATTCAGCGAGAAGTCCAACAGGGTTGTGTTCTCTCGCTTACTTTGTTTAACCTGTACTCTAAATTAGTCTTTAAAGAAACTCTGATTGGTATAAGTCTCGGTGTGAAGGTAAACGGTGTAGCCATCAATAATATTAGATATGCAGAAAACACTGTTCTAGTTGCAAACAATATACAAGACCTTCAAGAATTGCTTGATAAGATTAACTCCGTCGGTGAACGTTTTGGTTTAAATATTAATGGAAACAAAACTAAACTAATGGTTTTTAGCCGAAAAAGTCATCTAAATGTACATCTCCAACTTAAAAGTATCAATATTGACAGAATGAAACAGTTCAAGTACTTAGTCAGTATCATTACTGTAAATCTAAACCCCGACATTGAGATAAAATGCAGAATAAAAGCATCCCGAACAGGATTTCATAAAATGAAAAATCTTTTTGTGACGATAATATAAACTTAAGCTGAGACAACGAATGGTTAAATGTTATATATGGTCTGTCTTACTGTACGGTGTAGAGGCGTGGACTCTAAAAGTTAATATTATAAACCGCATGGAAGCATTTGAAATGTGGACCCACCGTAGAATGTTAAGAATATCTTAGACTGATATGATAACCAACAATGAAGTATTACGTAGAGTCGATACCAATAGAGAACTATTCACCACTGTTAAGCTCCGTAAGATTTCATATTTTTGCCATGAGTTGAGAGGTGATAAATATGCCATACTTCAGCTCGTCATGAAGGGGGAGATCGAAAGACGTAGAGGGGTTGGAAGAAAACAACATTCCTGGCTTGGAAACATCTATGCATGGACCAGGATTAGATATGTGGAGGAACTGTTTCACACTGTTCAGGATAAGGAAGCTTTTTCCCAAGTGATTGTCACGTCGGGGGGACCCAACACGACACATGAAGAATAAGAAAGGTTATTTCTTAGATATAAACCAACTCAGCTTTTTTAAAAGATTTTAAATCTTGATATCATGAGCGAAGAGAAGGTTATCGGAGTTTTTGATCGAGTCACCAATATCATTTATAAATGGAAGGAAAAGAAGAAGGCCCAGGTTAGATCCTTGGAGAATTCCAGAATTTGTGTTGGATTCCTAAGATATGTAGTTCCCGTAGGTGACATACTGTCAATGACATCGTAAATAACTTAACATGAATGCTTTGCTTTGGTTGCAAGTGAAAAAAAATTTTTTTTTTCAAGTAATATATCGTGATTTACCTTACAAGATGCCTTTTCAAAGTCGGTATATATTTACAACATCGAGACGTGAAAATTTTCCCAACCAATTTTGAATATGGTTTGAAATATTCAAGATATTCATTGCAGGAGATCTTGTTGGTCAAAATCCATGTTGGTAATCCGATTTGGCATTATTAACTCTATTAAACATAAAGGAGTGTATAATAATCTTGAAAACTTATGCTGGAGCTGATAATAAAGCTATTGGTCTGTAATTTACAATAGCTGATTTGCTGCCCTTTTAATGAATTGGAATGACTTTTGAAAGTTTTCATTTTTCTGAAAATTTGCAAGTCTGAAGCGAACGGTTAAACATGTGTTGTAAAGGTTTAAAAAAAACCATTTGACATATATATTTTCTCAACAGACATAATGTATAATAATAAAAATACGTTTATAGTTTAATTCAACTTTTATTTATAATTTTCACCAGTGATCGTTTTTTGTCGAAACCGACATCGTCAGACTAGTAATGACACGACCCGGTCACTAGTAAAATTATGAATGAAAATGGAAAAAAAAACTATAAATGTACTTTTATTGTTATAATTAAAATGCAGTTTCACCAAGAAATGTCAGTAGAAAAACTTGAGACATAATGTAATAAGGCGTAATAGGCCTGAATATTTGCCCAACAAGATGTAGTTGGTAACCTCTGATATAGACTAAACTCTAGATCCATCGATGAACACCGAAAACAAGATGTCTCAATGTGACCTTAGTAAAATCAGTATTTTCGACTTTAATTATGAAAGTCTGATTTTGGACTCTAAGGATAATATCTGGTTCCTAGCGATCAACATTGCAAATTAATACGCTTATAAAAAAAACATTTTTAAGTTTAAATTGAAAGACTTACAATCAGCATTTGTTTTTAAAGCATTTACAATTTACTATTTTCAAACGACAAATAATACAAAAATCCCCATTCGAGAGAAAAGTAATAAAAGACCACACTTTAAAAATTTCAAATATACGAAATTTTCCGAAAAGATACGATATTATTTAATTTTATTGTTCTTTATCTATGCGTCCATTCATTTGTTTCTTCCAAATATTTATAAAAACTCCCACAAAGTTGTAATTATTTTTTAATCTTAATGACTTCCGAGGGGTTGAAATCCAGTCTTTTGTCTACAAACATGTGGATAAACTCAAATATTGTAAAATGTAAGTGGTTTAAAACAAAATACTGTTTTATTTATTTTATTAAAATTATCACCGTTTAGCATCTTCTGTGCCTAAATAAAATGGAGACAAGTTTTACAAACCAGGCCGGAAGTATATGATGGAGTTTTCGAATAACAAAACCCAATTGATTGGACGGAGTTTCCCTCCTTTACGAGAAAAGTTGTAACGTACTCGTAAAGTTTATCTTGTGATCGCCGGAGGAGACGTGATCCTAACGAATGGGGTATACCGAATACCAGAGAACTAGGTTAGGGGACTGCGAAATAGTAAGATAAACTATTGCTATTTTTTCACTAAATTAGCATGCTAACTGAAACGGCAAAATCATCGTAATTTTTTCCTTTTCTGCACCCACTATTTTAAAGTAAAATGCCTTGATACTTAAATTACAGTGCGATTTCATCAGTTCTATGCTTTGAACCCAATCAAGGGACTTTAAAATATAATTTTGATAATCATCAATAAATAATATTCATTATTTATGGTTGTGGTCCTGTAGTAGTATTGTAGACTCACGGACCGAAGGTCCGAGGTTCTTATCCCCCTCTACCACAACTCGATTTCCATTTTTTAAGCACAAGCTACTGATGATTTTAAGTAAATGGTCCAAAAATTTAAATATTTGATTGAATAATAAGAACTAAAGTATTTTCCCTTTTAATTAAAGCTACAAAAAGTGGCTTGGTGGGATTTTAGTTTTAGTAAAAATATAACAAGTGAATTTTTTTTTTAAATTATAAAAATGTATAATTATGTCTATTAAATAAATAAAAAAAAAAAAAAAAAAATATTTTACTTGTTCTTGTATCCAACCTCAACACAGGGCCTTTGGCCATTTAGAGTCAGGGATACGTTATAATTTTTTTGTAATATATAATATATTATGCATCTTTCTTTAAAAGTTTTATTTTTATTTTGAATAATTCAAATTTTTACTTTTTTATTACATTTGTCCGAAAAGTCCGTTCAGTTTTACAAGAATTTCCAAATAAACAAACCAGCCGTGTGGTATTTTATGGAAAAATTATATTTCACACATATCATCTTAACCTAAACTGCAAGGTTATAGTGGGTTGACCATTATTAGATTCGTTTATATATTTTAATTGGATTATACTAAACTTTATCGTTGTTTTTTTAATAAAACTCCATAGTTAATGATTTAAATAAAAAAATCAGCAAAAATGGCTTAATTTAAAAAAATATCAGTGCTCTTATAATTTATATAAATATCTTAATTTTGGTGACCATTTTTTTTGAGTTGTAAATAACTCACTAGTAAAAATGGAAATCAAATTTGGGTAGAGTGGGGTCCGAACCTTAGACTTCTGATCCTTGAGTCCATAATTCTAGCCACGGAACCACAATTCGATTCAAATAATATTTTAAAACTTTAAAAAAAAAAGAGATTTTTATGATAATTTTATCAAAATCATTATTCAAATTTAGCGAGTACTCTCAGGTAAAAATCCTGCAAAATGAAATCGACTGGAGATTAGTAGGTGTCATGGTGTTCTGGTTATTGCGTTTCCTAGGCATTGAATAAATAAATAATTGTAAAACAATAAATATCGATCCACCATATTATTTAATCATGCCGTGTAGATTTTTGCGGTAGTGTAAAATGGGCCAATCATGCGATATCGCGCTGTAGGCTCGTGGTTTGCACGTGCACAGCGGTCCAGCATCCGTGAATGTACGCAAGTTTTTTTCATTTTAATATTCTTTCCACTTGCGCAAACACCGATTTGATATTTTTAACAAAACTTTTTTTCTTTGTTTTTAATTTATTTTTAAAGTACGTTTATTTATGTTTTTTTCCCTTAAAATATTACTGTATTTGAAAAAAATAACAATAGAAAATTGATAAACTTAGCATGTAATATAATACGAAAACTACACCGGTCCATTAGAGTCGAGTCAAATTTTGCATACTTTAAAACTTTGTAATCGTACCGCATGTTTCGTAAATAAATAAAAAATAATATCAAAATTAATTTATTTGTGAAAAAAACAGCATGCATTTTATGGTGAAGATAAATTCTTACGTTTGCCTATTTTTGACTATTATATTTAAAGTGTCCAATTACTAAAGCACCATGGATAAAAAATAATAATTTAATCACTAATTTAATATTTTGAATGGAATAACCGGCCATGTGTTAGTTAAGAGGATTGTCAGTAGTAGGAAAGAGAATATATAAATTGTTTATATAAAACACATCACAACATCCAAATTAATTGAAAAAAATAAGAAAAATAATAACAACTGGCGAGAATCAAACCCCGTTTCACAGTTCGCCGTCAAATGAACTGCGCCACGGCACCTGTCTGCATATAAAGGTATAAATTATGTCAACAAAGTCAGGCATTCTAACTGGAAACCTTTAGCATGTTAGGCGAACGCTTGTAATGTACCCTAAGGCAGATTTATTTCAACACAGTTTTCTTGATCAGGATTTTTACCGAAGTGTAGGCACCGAGTTGCAATCACGCATACAGAATTTGGGTTCCATTTCACACAGAAATGTATTTAACCTTCTAGTTGGCCACGAGACAAAATATACAATTAAGTTTATTTAGTCAAAATCTCACCCTACGTCCCTGTTTTCAACCCCTGTTCTCTTATCTTCCGTTGTCCAATGTTGTAGCTTCTAAAAGGGGTAGTGAAAATACTCGAAATGGTATACTGTATTTACCAATTAGACACAAAAGCCAAAGGACATGTCGAAACTCCCTCATTACAATATCGACTATGACGGGCAAACAAAAACAAATTTTTGCATTATGAAAGCATAAAATAATAAAAACCTGTTATTTTATTTAGAATAGTCCCATAAAAATAACAATGTGCTAATAAGAATAAAAATAGACACCTTTTCCAGCAAAAGGTTTTGTTTATTAATATTTTTTATATTTTAAAATATTTGTTTACTTACATTGAAAATTTAACTTTCTAAATATGATATTTTCTAAATAGACTCGCACCTTAACAGAGATAAATAAATAAAATGGATAAATATCTTTTAAAAAAAAAAGATTAACTGTAAGTCCGCTTCAAAGTGAAGTAATTGATTTGATCCTTTGAATTTGATTACTAGCAGGGTTAATGTAAAATGTGGTTCTACACATTGATATTTTATTGGTACTTAACTAGCACTTAGCACCTGAATTGTATGACCTATTAATTGCATTTCATCCACCGATCCACACACGCTGTGATTGTTGTATCAATTTAGTACCCTTTGCACCACTTAGTGCAGGTATACATACGATGATGATAATATTACAACCTAAATGTAGGGATTAACAGTGAAAAATCAACACAGGTTGCCCGTGAGAAATTGATACAAAGCTATAACAGAATCTCGCATGTGTTTTTACCTGTATATTTCCTCTAAAAATTGTAGAGATGCGGACTCACGGATCAGAGGTCCAAGGTTCGAATCCCATTCTGCCCCAGCTGGATTTTTATTTTCAAATAGTGAGTTATGTACAACTTGTTTAAAATGGCCACCAAAAATGAAATATTTGGGTTAACCATAAGAACTGTAATATATATTTTTAAATAAAAAACTAGACACAATGGTGAATCTTACATAGTCTGTGTGTGATCATATGAACCAGACAACGATAAGTTATAAGCCCTGTAAGTGCCTAGATTTCCCCTAATCCCTTAAGCTCTGTTGAGTAAATTCCTTATTTTTTTTTATATCAGATTCTTTGAATTAGAGTTTTATTCATTTTCCTTATTGTTTAAATAAGGAAATATATTCTTACCCAAATTTTGAAACAAAATAAACATTAAATTGAGAATACCTTAAATAAAAGTATTCGTAAATCATAAAATTCCTTAACATCCCTTACAATAGTTAACAATCAGAATTATTTCTCCGACAAAGCTCCGGCAACGCTGACGCCTAAACATAGTTTTTGCATTGAAAACATAGATTTAAAAAAATCTTTTTCTAGTAAGCAAAAATAATTATTGTGGAATTTTGGAGTAGTCGTCCGAGTACTGCACCTCAAGGGCGCTTCACTAAGTAATTTTTACGAATATGGATTTCAATTTGACTTAAAATTCATGTAGGAAAAGAAAAAAAAAACATTTTTTTCGTCATCACATGCTACGGATTTATTCAAATGATTTAGAACATAAATAGGTTCTAAACTTTTTTCCGAAACACCACTTAACTCTCAAAATTTTGCTCGGAGTACCTGCATTCAATGCCATTGAGCCTGCGACCGCAAATGCGGTTACTGGGCAGTTAACATACGTATGATGGTGACAAGGTATAATGACGTTTTCTGTTGCTGTAGATGTAGCTAATCTAAACGTAAGACGTTTGTCAGCTCATTCATTTGAAATGCATAGTTCTTTGTAGAGTTGTGATGAATTTTTACTAACATAAGCCAACAGAGTTTGTATTCCAGTCTCTGTGAAAAATAACGTTTTATGGGTTGCTATAAACTCTCATGGAAGTTAAAAATGCCTACATTCAGAAAAGTATGCGTTTATTTGATAAAAACAAAATACGTTTTTTTAGATGGAAGAAACACATGCTTTCTTATTATTTGATTTAACCAAATATTTCAATTTTGAGGTCCATTTACATCGAGTTGTAAATAATGCTAATGCATAATTACGATGAATGAATTATACAAGTTAAAGTGAGGCGGGGTTGAAAGTAAGCTGAAATAAAGCCAATGGTCGGTCATAAGCTCTTTAAATTCGTAGTCTACCATATTTCCTACTCAAAAATATTTTTATCTCTTTGTTGCTTTAAATTTCAATAAGACCTACATTTAAAGTTTCGATAAAAATGTAAAAAAATATGTACTTTCAACGTACTTTATTGTGGTTAACAATAAATAAATAATGTAATGCGAACATCAGCAAATGAGGAAATGGTAGAATACGGATGTAAAAATACTCAAAAGTATTTTTAAAGACTTTTATTAGCTAAATTGGCGCCTTTGGTGTCAAAGGACTAAACATGGATGTTTGGGAATTTCCTTAACTCGTATGATTAGTATTCCTCGTGTAGATTTTATGAAAATTCCGAAGAAAATGTTAACCAAAATAAAGAATAAAATATATATTGTGCTCACAAAATATTTACATATCGTACCACAAAGTGAGTGAATAAAACGCAGAATGTTGCCACATTCCGGTCACGTTCGTCACCCTGTATATGTTCTGAAAAGCCGTAGCAATATTAAATACCACTCCAAAGTATTTCCAAACTATTTTATATTTTACCGTCAAATGTAAATATTTTCATTTAAAAAAAAAAAAAAAAATATTTGATAAAAGCAGCAAAATACAAAATAGCAAGCATACTGGTAGATACTATAATTTATTGGTTCAAATAAAAAAAAATACCAAAAGTTTAATTACCATCTATAAAAATGTTAAAAAAGTTAGTTCTATAGGAACAACACGTGGGAATAATTATTGCCGAGTTCATGAAGTCTATTTAATATGGCATTGCAAGTATACACTGTCCGTGAATGGTTGCTTTAAAACGATGGCACCTATCTGGTCATTCTTCCAGGTACCCTGAAAGTAATGAAAGATAACAGTTCTGGGTAATTCCATTTAAATTTACAATTTTAAATAGATTTGAAAAGTCAATAATTTTTCTTGTCATTAAATTTTAACACATTATTGTGTTAACTTTATGTGCTTTAAGAATTTTTTCGTACTCTTTTCAGAGAATTTTAATAACAATTGCAGTAAAGTTACAGAACCCGCACGACTTTTGCTCAAATTAATGCATTTTTCCTTTATCACGCAGCGAGAGTGTTTGGTAAAAAAGGAAGAGCATTTTAAACTCTAAAAGATAAAATGTATTTTCAAAGGAGGAATTTAGGACTAAATTTTCCTTGTGAGGAAGGATTTGAGTAAGAAACTTCCAAATATTTTTTTTAATAATTTGACTTGATTGCATCATTAAAATCATATATTTGATTTATTTATTCATAAAAAGACATATATTTTTTATTTTTTTAAATTAATTTTTGAAACTAACACCGTCATAGTTACGAGTATGAACAATACATACAGAATAACAACAAATTACAAGACCAATTACGGGTTTTTAAATATGAACAAAAAAAAATCTAATCATACAGTTTGCTAGGAGTAAAAAGAAGTAGGATGGACAGATAGGGAAGGAAGAGAAAAAAGGAGATAAGAAGAAAAAAAGAAGGAAGAAGAACTAGTAAGTCAATTTAAAACAACGAAAAAAAAATTAATATAAGTGTACACATACTACATACATTCATATACATACACACACACATCCATATATATATACATACACATACACACATTGAACATATGTGCATACACAAATGCACATACATACGCGTACATATATATATTTTGTAATAAAAAAATGAAAACGAATTAATAAAACAGTATAAAAATGTTTATCAATTTTTTTTCGTAAAACGAAACGTAAAACGTTTCTATCGCAATTTGATATGTTTTTTTAATAGTATTTATTTTTCAAAAATTAAACAACGTTACCCTAACTCAATGAGGCCAAGAGCCTAGTGTTGACTTGGGATACAACAAAATATAAAGTGGGAGTATGCATGTATTAAAGAATACTTGTAACAGTACCTTCATAAATTCAAACAGTGTCTCAAATCGAAAAGTGGGAGACATCAAAGCATCACTTTAAGAATACATTTTGTGCATTTATTACGGAATTCATGATAGACGCTGTGCAACCTCCCCAGCCCACTTTACCATAATTGGCTACTGACTGGAAAAAAAAGCACAAGAGTTAATTTTAGTCTTTGTTTGTTCTTTTAATATTGATGTTGTACTTGTTGTGCTAAATATTATTATATTATTCCTGCCAACTCAACAAACGATTATTGTACCACGTAGTGTCAAAATAACCGTAAGCAATATTATTTTTTAATTAAGTAAATAACCTTTAAAAAATATATTTAGGGCCCTTCTTTATTTTTTGGTAATTACAATTAAATATATACAAAATAACTTATGTGAATAATAAAAACTTCACTGATAAAATATTTATTTAAAAACAAATACAAAAACGCAAACTTCTAAAAAACAAAAAATTATTTAACTCCCACAATAAATAAATCTAACTCACCTAAGCAATGGAGGCGGATTCTTTTTACGTATGATAATTATCTTATTCTCTACCATCGAACATCAAACCTGCATTCTACACAACTAATGATACTGGAACATTGTTAAAAAACCGCACATATAAAACTCCCAAATTCAATTAATCTGGCACACATCAATTAAATTGTAATGAATGCGATTCTATTTTCATTGTAAATACTATAAGGAATTTTATTATTGGAGTAAAAAATACTTTAGGTGCCTAAGTAATGATATTTTTTCTGAATTCACAAACCAACTGATGAAAAAAAATTCACGTTGAAAACAAAAGGAAAAAAATTTGGAAATCTTTCAAATTAAAGATTCGATTCATAAAATAAAAGTGTTATTATTTAGTCCACTCCTGTCTAGTTTTCAAGATTGTATCCATCTTACTTCACACCTACCAAATTTATAAAAAACAATGCGACAATAAAACTTGCCTTATTTGCTTCATATGTTTTGATTAAATATTAAGTAAACACTGTTAAAATAAAATAAGATTCAATATTTAATTATACCTTGATAAAAAAGCTTGTGTAGCTTTGAACCCGGATGATGGAAAAAACAAAAAACAAGTAGTTAATTTTATATTTTTTTTTATTAAAATATATAATCGTTTTTATATTTATTGTTTATTTATTTATTTATTCACGGACTTAGTTCATTAAAAAAATGGCAAACACTAATCCTTTTCACATTCATGCAAAATTGAAATAAAATACAAATAAAGAAAATTAAAGCTTGGACAAAAAAAAAAAATAATTTTGTGTTAATAGTATTTTAATCATCCTCAAGTTAACTTCAATGGTCATGTTTTGCCCTTATATGCAAAATTTCTTAAGACTATAGTTTACAGTGCAAGGAGCCATGTCATGTTTATTCAAGTTTTGGATTTCTGTCTCGAGTAGGAGATTAGTATGATTTAGACATGTTTATTACAACCATGTTAATTCGCCACTTAGACTTTATAATTAAATGCATATAGAGTGTCTGTTGCATATTTTAATACCACGTAATATTACAAATTTTGATTATATTACATTGTATATATATTAAAAAAACCAAGCTATTTACTGGCAATGGTAGGTCGATAGGTAGAACACCACACTTTTAATCTTTGTTTTCAAACCTAGATTGCATTTTGATGTATTTGTTGAAAATATAACGCCGTTTTTTCTTAATCGTTCACGTGTTTTGGATTAATCAATTTTCACATTAAAAGTCTTTTAATTCGTTAATTCGTTGATGAAATCTCTACATATCTAAATCAATGCATCACCTTTTTCAGTTTCAATGCTGCAGAAAAGCGTTTATTTGGTATTTTTAATAACTTTTTGTAATCAAGAAGTTTTATCAAACCCCCCATTAACGAAAAAGACTGTAAAATTTTCTTCTAGCCACAATCAAGAAAATCTGTCATAATTTATTCTATTATCTTCTCTGTGCTATGGCAATATTTACTATCTTAACGCCAATACGGAACGCGTAGATCGTCTGAAGCGTTTGTAGAATCAAAGCATCCAAAAATTATGACCATGTATCACCCTATCTCTTCGAATTCAAGTGGCTTCATTTTTATCAGCGCAGAAACTTTTAGTCTCTCACTTTTTTATAATATTCTTGATAATCCTTGCGCTCCAAAATATCTTGCTGAAAATTTCATTTACCTTTCTGATTATGGTCTTTTGCTTCGCTCTTCTCAGGATAGAACATTTTCCATTCCTCGACATAGCACATCGTTTTTCAGCCATTCCATTTCCGTCCAACCTGCTAGACTTTGGAATGAGCTGCCTCTGATATTGCTTTGAGCAATAAATCTTGGTACGTTTGTACTTGAAGTTTTAAATGAATAAATAAATCATTTAACCACTAAGTCCAAAGGATTTTTATGTGGGACACTGTTTTTTTGGACATGTTTATTTTAGACACTTTTAGTACTAAGCAGGTATTATTTCGGTCCTTTTTTTCAACTTAATAAACTTCCATGTAAATGAGACTTAGTGGGAGATTATTGAACAACCTTGGAATAACACAATTTAATTTCCGTTCTCCGAAGTTATTTGTAATTCGGAGAACGACCATTAGTTCTTAGTTTAGTGTTGTGAGTATAAGAAACTCCTTTTTTTATGTTCAGGATCAACAAAGTGATCTATGGTCAATTTGTAGTCACAAAATTATTTTACCGGCAGGACATTACGGAATTCAAAATATACATCTTTGCTCATATTTTTCGCCACACGGATTATGTTAGTCGATACAATCACCTCTAAAAGTCTCACCTGAATATAATAAATTTACCCCAGATGAGACTGGAAGTTGAGACCCCAGGCACGCACTACGTAAGATCGATTCAATGAGCGAGGTATATATTATATATATATCTTAACATTTTGAAAGGCAGTATGCTTTTGATTTTATAAATATCTTTAAGCTTGTACCTTTTTGTGTCGCA
Source organism: Micrasema longulum (assembly GCF_059751315.1). Taxonomy (NCBI): domain Eukaryota; kingdom Metazoa; phylum Arthropoda; class Insecta; order Trichoptera; family Brachycentridae; genus Micrasema; species Micrasema longulum. The sequence continues at coordinate 82,043 of NW_028277486.1, read as the reverse complement.
GATTTTATCAATATGAACACCCCAACTAAATGAAGGATAAATAATTTATTTTAAATAGTAATGATCATTTACAACATATATAAAATGACAATTACATTTATTTGAATCAGAATGAAGACATGAATTGATGTGAGCTTGTATTTCAATTCAAATCCGCATGTAGTCGTCCATGACTTATTGATTTTTTTGTTGTAAGGCCTTGCATACCGTATATAGTTTTTGAATGAAGAACTTTGGTGAATCTCACCCACATAAATAAAGGTTTTTTTATTATAATTTTTTTATTTTATTTAATTGTTGGGGATATCAACAGTAATATATGTAACAAAAATACAACAAATAAAATATACAGAGAATAAAACCAATGACAGATATCCACAGAAATACATTAAATACACGTACAATACAAACTAGTGTGAGTGTAAGTGAGTGAGAGGGTGGGTGAGTGGGTGTTATATTGGAATGAGAGTGGACATGTGTGTAAATATTGCACAAGTATCAAGTGTCGAAAATACAAATATATTTAAAATATTAAGAATTAGAGATAATCAGCTCTTTGACTTCACTAAAATCAACAAATGGAAGAATGAAAGAAATATGGATGTTCAAACATAGGCAAATGGTGAATGTTACACAGTGTGTAAAGTGGCCACTTAAACCAGCCAATGACAGGTCATAAGCCCTGTAAATGCCTAGACTTCCATATTCCGTTATTAAAGGTATTCTTCATTCCTATTGTAATTTGTTACTTCAATTCCTTTAGAATTTTGATCGATACCAGGATTTCATTGTTAACTGACAATTTTTTTATCTGTACCAAACATTTTTTTGTCATGGCGAATTGAAGTGCACCGTTAAATTAATTTCCGGTACTCACATTATTTTGATTCCCTTCCATCAATTTTGGTTTTTCTGTATTTGTCATCAAATTGCCCCTTTGCATACTTACATATCCGTTGATTTGGTTTTCTCTTTCGATTATTTTTGTGCATTTTACTAAGATGTAAACCTTAATTCCTAGATTCTTCCACAATCAGATATCTTGTCGTACATGCCCCTTTGTTTGTTTGTGTCTGCTTTTGACATAGCCAGAATTGAGATTTTGTTTTATCTGATCATGCCAAGTCTTTTTTGACTATCACGCGTCATCATTATACCTTACCTGCCGTTACTCTTTAATTCCATATAACCGTACTTTTAAAGTTATGGAATCCTCAATACAATACTTACAAAAATCGAATTGAACATATTCAAAACTATTTTCCTAGACGATTTCAAAAATAATGTTTCATTTTCAAGTAGGACTGAGTCCGCTAATTTTCACAAGGTTCTAAATCTCGCAACTCGGCGTACAAAATTGTTAATAACCTTATTGATAGCCCAGAAATTTTTTGAGGCATTTCATATCGAGTCCCTGTCCGTAGAACTCGTCAATCTATACTCTTTGACATTCCTAACTTAATGACTAATTATATGAAAAATAGCACTCTTCGAAGAATATCGATTACCTATAATGACAGTTTATGTGACATCGACATATTTCATTGTAAATACCATATTTTTATCAGATCTGTTAAAGACATTTTAAATTTATCTCCTGCTTGACTTTTGACTTTTAATTTGAATTTAAATTTTATCTTTAAATTTTAACTTTTTAATTTTAATTTCAACTTTTAATTTTTATTGTAACTTTTACTATTGATTTTAATTTTAAAATTTTATTTAAACTCTTAATTTCTACTTTTTCATATATACATTTACTATCTGCATCTAATTAATTATTGTTGGTTGTATATTTTTACTAAGAAATATAAATTTTCAGGAGGAAAGAAAGAAAAGAAAGAAAGGGAGGAAAGCAAATTTGGAGCTATACAATGTCTTCTCCCTTTTATTAAATTTTTATTTATTTCCTTTATTAGAATTCAATTATTTTTCCCCTCTTTTTCTGCATTCATAATAAATTAGTATGGAATCTGAAATTGGTCTTACTTTTTTAAATTGTTCTTTTGTACCTTGTATTTATATAAGGACTGAATGATTTCTTTAATAAATAAATAAATGTCAAAATTCTAAAACCTAAACACATTTATTTTATATAAACGTGTAGATAAGAGTCTTTCGGTCTGTTTGGTGGCCTATATAATCACTCGCCGACTCAAGATTAAGTTCAGAGAAGATTTAAAAGAAACGTTAATTTTTACATCCCCTCAAAATAGCTCAATTACATTTTCTTAGTTTATGAATTGGTTTTACTAAGGCTGACAAGATAGTTAAATTAAGCTCAGTTCCGTTTTATAAAAAAATAAATGCAAACCTGAACTGTTGACTTTATTAACATACTTGACTTCTCACTTTTGATATCAACACAAGAACTTATTGCCAGAAAATGTATTTGTCTGTTAAACTGAATTCACGGAAAAGCTAAAATTTAAGCTGAGTGACTGAGAAATATACATATATGTACCTTAGAGGCAGACGGATACAAACCCTAAAGTCAAATGTTCAAATTCACAAAATCAGTTTGTATTTTAAGTATCTTAGTACACTGGTTCTTTCATTATAAGACGTACATTTCTTCAAAATCCATGGTCATGAACATCAACTGGATAAGAAAATCGAAATGTCATTTCATCAAATTCTGGATTTGCATCCGTCTGCCTCTGGGGTACAGTTATTTGATTTAAGGTCTGTTTTTGCTCACAAGGCTATCAAAGTAATTTTTTTTAAATATCATATTAATATAAGCAGTAATTCAATAATAAATTATATTTTTAATTCATATATATGGTGTTTTTGTTCCTGCTAAGCTAAGGCTTGTCTGCTAGTTAAACATGATGTAGTTTTTGTCTGTTTTTCTTTTATGTAATATGTTAATTTTATTTTTTGGAAGTGCACGTCTACTTTTGATATTATTTAAAGATAAACCATATAATTTTATAGTTGTATATGAATAAAATATAGATAAATCCACCTGGTCCAAGAAAAAGTATAAAATATGGATGTTTTAATATGGGCGGAATCGTGAATGTTACACAGTGAGTAAAGTGGCTGCTTAAATCAGCCAATGACAAGTCATAAGCCCTGTAGATGTCTAGACTTCTATATTATCTTGTCTAAAATGTTCTTCATCTCTATTGTAATATGTTTATTACTAGTAAATATTTGTTGATTTTTGCATGAACTTTTTTGTCTTATTTCAGTATCCATTAGAACACATTTTTTAATCTGTTCTTTTATCGTCCATTTGCCCAACATTTCACACCATCAGAACACCTTTTTATTAATTTTGTGGATAGCGTTCATCTCAGCCTTGTTTTTAAGATCCACGTTTCTTAAATTAAAGTTTACTCAAAAGACACGACACAAATTTATTTATTTTAATGTCAAAACCTGGAAAAAATTGCGACAATTATCAAAAGTCAATTTATTACAAGAATTTTGTACATTTCATTTTTATCAATGTTTTAACAAAACATGTCCAAATTAATTTGAGCAACGTTTAAACAAAACGCCATATTAACATACCCAATTTATAAAATAAACATACTTTTTCATGGAAGCAAGCTGAACTTTCTCTTTTATTTTCTTATATATACGTTTCTGACCAAATTATTGGGAAATGAAATAAGTGGGAACAAATCCAACCATGTACCATTGTAGGCCGTATAATAATACATATTTCAAGATTGCTTTTTTTATGTACGGTAAAGCAGTGTTCCTTCATAAAAGTTTCAGGTAACTGAATTCATAACTTTATTGTTAAAAATTGTAGGAATTTCCTAGAATGTTCGATAAACATTTTTAATATAATACTTTATCTATGTTCAAAATTCATTATCGCAGGGTTTCACATTATTTTATTTAAAACCTACCTTTGGGTAAAAAATGAAAATAGCTTGAAAATAGTACGTGCCTGTTTAATTTAAAAAAATTACTGATATATTTACCTCAACAAACCGTTGAGTTATAAAAAAAACATATTTATTCCATCTCATCTAATGGTGTTTGGGACACAGCATTGGTTTTTTTAATAGCAAAGTATCTTGATATAATTTATGTAGTATTAAAAATACACGAGTATATAAAGTACCATGTAAGTAAAGTAATTTTTTTATAATATAATATCTTATTATTATTTATAGTATTAAATTTGTATACAAACATTTCCATTAATGAAAGTTAAGATTCGTAGATGATCCCTTACTGACTTTTCTGTACCTACCGGTTTTGAGACAAACCAGTATCTTCTTTGGGACACGAATTAATTTAACATGCAACTTTCCCCCTCTCTCTTTTTTCCTAACTATTGTTTAAAAAAAAAAGTTCAAGTTAGTGTTATTTTCTTATGACACGTGTTTTATCAGACTATAGGTTTTATATTTTTGTGCAACTACTATACATTTTAGTAAAATTATAAAGTGGAATTTGTAAATTAGTGTAATTAGTGTCCTGATGAAGAAACGGGTACGTTTCGAAACCGGAGCATAAGAAAGTCAGTAAGTGATTTTACAAAAATATTTCATCATCATTCCCTTTCCGCACCCAATAATGCATAGTCCATTGCATTGGTACACCAATCGCAGTGTATCTTGATCATGTTTTTGTTACGTGAAGGTAAGATGGTCAGTTTTACGCTTCAGGTGCCAGTCCAGGGACTATGAAATATTCTAGCGTAAAAACACCTTTTCAAATAAATATTCCATTTCAACTTTGTCAGGAATTGCATCCGAGACCCCTTGCATGGTAAGCTAATGCGCTGACCACTACATTGCATGCGGACATTTATTAACTAACATTTTTATTTATAAAATTGAATTATTAGTGTTGTGTTTTTTATTATGTTTGAAAATCTTTTTTGAGTTGGAAGTGGGCTTGAGGGCGTATAAGAGACCTTTTTGAGGGTTTTATTAGGCAATTAGGTCTAAATCAGGAAAAGAATTCCACCCATTATTCTCAATTGAGTTATTAAATTATAAAAAGGGGCCATTTTAATCGATTCCATAAATTAAATTAAAATATCGTTCTCCTAATTTGTAAAAATCGTAAATCCACAAATAGTAAAATATGATATTTTGGCGTTTTCTGTTAGGATTTTAAATAATCAATGTGCCTGTAAAACTTGTATATTCGTATAGTGTTGCATTTTTTAAAAAACATGACTTACAAGCTCCTCCCCTGCATATAACTCCATACTGCAGAATATAGTGTCTGATTCCATTTTTCCGTAAAATATTTTTTGGAGGGATAATATATATTTGTCTTACAAACATGTAAATAGGTTTTCTAACTCTTTTTATCATGGCATTTATTTGTGATTTATATTTCATATTACTATCTAGGATAAAAACAAGATACTTTATAAAATTAGATTTTATATTGTCGCACATGTGCGATATATCCATGTTTCCATGACGACATAATGGCTGCTCTTGGGTAAAAATCCAGAAATTTTAAATTTAGTGAAAATAAATCCACCTTTTGGTGTTGTGATGGTGAGTTCGCTTACCATACGTATAGTTCTGAGTTCGATTCCTGACAAGGTAGACGCGAAATATTTGTTTCAAAAGACGTTAAAAACCACAAAATTTATTGTTTTTGGACTGGTGGCACCTTATCTTCCATGGAACAAAAATGATCCGGCTATGCTGCAATCAGAGTACTTATGCAGTGCTCTATGCATCACTGTAACTAAAAAATTTCGATGATGACCATCAAATTAATAATTATTTAAATTGACGGGTATTTTCAAAATTATTTTATGAATTTAAAAAAAAAACATTTTTTTATTACATTAGGAGGCCCAATAACCGCAGGGAATTACATATATTAGCTTGAAAAAAAATATTTATCCGGATCCTTAGGGGTGTGAGTTAAATATATTCAACTGTACACTACGAAGGCCACGTAAAAGTTTCATATGGAAAAGGAAGTTTAACTTGTATTCAATATTTTTAAAAAATATTGAAAATTATTAATTTTTTTTCCAATGATAACTGTTATTTTTCAAATGTATTTTTTAATTTAAAAAAAAACTTTTGAGCTGCGTATCTAAGTAAATGATACAAATCAAGAAATAACACCTAATTGAGTAAATAAAAACCCCACTATGTCACGTCTTGTGCTTTGTTGGTGGAGATTTACCCATGCAAAATTAATCTTACTTATAAACAAACATGTATTTATTTCTTCACAATACAATTCTATTTACATTCATTGGTACACAAGTCGCAACTCTTTAGGACTAAAATCCCATGTTGAGTTAGAACAAATTATGTACTTGAATAATATACAAAACATCAATGTCAAAAGAACAAACAATAATAAACATTTGATATAATTTGAAATGAGATTCTTTATATCAGCACAGTAACAAGTAAATTGGCATTTACTTTCAAAGCTTTAAGGGTCGAAACTCTCGCGGCCGATTTTTGAATTGAGGTATTTGACCTACACATACAGTGGTCGGCGGCGTACGCACATACTGATAACTTCAGGGGTACGGTACGGCACGATACACGAACAAACATTAATACTTTAAAGAATCGTTATGTATATTATAATTAGTATTATCTTTTTATTTAAATACAAATCTGAGTTTTATTTTGGAATCAGAGATGGCAGATGTGACTTTAATAAAAATATAAAGATAAGTTTCATTTTCCGAATTTTTAGGGCGTAATTCAAATTTCACATTTTTAGGGCTTGGTTACCAAAACGGAACCCTTTTAATATCGTTATGTTTTTCAGTTCATTTTTATGTCACAGGCTTATAACTCAACTATATTTTCATCGATTCCGATGAAATTTCACAGGAAAATATATGTCAACCGCCCTACTATTGTGTAGTAAAATTATGAAAAAAAAATCGGATATATAGATACATGGAACTGAGGGATGGCAATTTTTTCGCGCACCTTATCGTGTTGAGTACCGTGAGACAGATAGTAAAAAATAAAATAAAAGTTACTTTTATATTTATATGAATATTTCGGTGAAGGTAAGAACTTGGAAAAGAGAAAAAGGTTGGAAAGAAAAAGAAGCCATTTACGTTTGCCTTGAAACACGGTTAGAATTACAAAACAAACTAGTAAACCCAATGGAAATAAGCAATACAGATATTGGTGCAATAAATCATTATCAAAATATTATTATTTACATTCCTCATTACAATCCACCTTCTACAGATATACGTACATCAATTATGTTAGGCAGATTTTTTATGGTTCTAAAAATGATTGTTACGGGGTTTCTATGGCAAATTAAATTTTCAGCGCCTATGGATTAAGTTTTGAGAAGGCCGTCATAATGAGTGGGCATTACCGACGTTGATAATTACACTGCTCATTATTTGGTACATTTTATGGAATATACAATGTTATCACTTTAAAAAAAAAAAATCATTTGATTATTACGACAATAGATGGAATTTAAAAGATTACACAGAAGTATACATCGTATAGCTGGGTGATAAATGAGAAAAAAAAAAAGGGATTTTAAAACATTTATTTAAATATGTGTAATGGTCTAGTTTTTTCCAAATATATAAAAAAAAAAATAATGGTTCATTAAATCATTACATAATTACAATAATACATTGAAAAAATTACATCGAAAAATAACTTAAAATAATACACCTAAAAAGGCCACCCATTTTTTAATTTTTTTAAAGCAGAGTCAGCCATCTTGGATTTAAAATAAGAATCCCTTGAAAATGACGCCTATTTTCATTTTACTAAAAAAGTTGTGTCCACCAATCTAGAATTGATTAGAAATGACATTAATCCCCGTAATACTTTTAGCATACAATTATTAAAATGTAAATAATACTTACTTTTGTGTCACCAACGGTATGTTACCACTGCAATGGTTGTCTATGTACATGATTACAGATCGTATTTTTTTTAAGTAAAAAAACGCGACCTTACGGCTTCAAAGTGAACTCGCAACAGAATTGAACCAAATAAACATTTGTCGCTGAGGCAAACAAATAAACAAATTTTCTTTCCAATTTGTAATATAATATTGTAAAAAAAAAACGAATGTTTGATAACGCATTGCAAAAAAAAATACAAACTATTTCCAAAAAACTATTGACTTTAAGTGTTTTTTGATGTTTTGTTACTATTTTGAAATATTTTTGGTCATTGTAATGCACCTAATTAAGTCACAACATTTGATACGCAGCAATGCTATTCTAGTGTTTTTCATAAAATTTCCGATTTTTTTCCCAAGTAATTTTAGAATTTCATGGCAATTGATTTACATAATCAAATACTTTATTTTATGGAGTAGTCAGAATTATTTATTTTGTTTAGAAATATTAATATTAACTATCTATTAGAGTTTGAATGCCGAGCCCTGTTTGGCCTGATTTAGGTGTTCTGACCCTTAACGGTAACATTTGCAATTGGTTGAATAATATATGATATAATAATACAGAGTTTAGAAATAATAATTACGTAAGCATGAAAGCCTACGTTAGTGATTGATGGTACGTGGCAAATAGGCGTGGGAGCTTTATCACTTGGCCAGTTCATACGAGCATCGTTTGAATGGTTAGTATTTATTTACCTAGAAATTCAGCAAATCGATAATTTTTGTTGTTATCAAATATTGCCAACGGGGGTCAATGTGTTTTCAGGGCAACTGCGTTGGGAGTGATGCATTTAAAATAAGAAAATCATCATAATTATGAGTTTGTTATTTAAATTTTATTTATTAGGGAAAACAGCAGCATTTTAAATAAAGATAAACAACATTATGTAAAAGCATAAGATAAAGCCAGTAAAGGGTTCCACAGAAATACAGTGAAAAAAAAATCGCACATACATAAATAATACATTAAAAGTAGAATATGTTATTTAATAAACAAAATAATAAAGTTAATAATTATGCATCACTATTAAGTTTATTCAAAGATGATAAACATATGAAAATTTTTTGTGTTTTGAGTTACTAAAACTACAGCGTAGAGATTTTTCGTTTGATGTGTGGCTGCATAATTTATTTTTCATAAAAAATACGTGCGGTTAATTTATAAAAACTAAAATACATAGAAAGTGTTGAAATTCTCGGAATTGTAAAAATCACTTAAATTTTTTCAATGTTAATTATGATTTTATTCCTGACACAAAGCACAAGCTTTTAATTTAATGTGATTTGCATACAGTAAACCTCCTTTTAATATACGGTTTATTCACTCTTATATCAAATGTCACCTTGTGCAAAAATATTCATTAAAACTTAGTGCCAAGTACTTAAACATCACTCATCTGCGGTTCAGACGCAGTCTTTCGTGGAAACTGTTTGCTGAGCTGAAATATACCACTAACTAGGAGATACGTTCACTATGAATGAGCAAACAACCAATAATGTTGAAATTGCTACATGGCGTCGTATTGTTTGTTGTAACGAATATCGAAAAAAAAAATTCGTCCGCACTTTAATAGGTTTTTTTAAAAAAAAAGCTGTTGTACAAAGTGCTTCATGCTTATTTTATTTTAATTCATATTAATTTTCTTTATTTGGGAAAAAAACCACAGTTTTAAAAATAAATTTATTTAGAAGATTGTAAAAACATCTGTCAGTTAATGTGTAAGATATTTATCAAATGTACTTATTAAAAAACCCAGAAATAGAGTAAAATCAATTTAAAGAAATCGAAAAATAAAATATGTAGCATATGCATCTACTAAAAGTATAAAAGTATAAAAGAACTAAAAGTTTTAAGCATGGGAGGAAAAATGAGTGGTTAAACTGTTTACTGTTTTCTGTATGCTGATGATGCCATGCTTCTTTTAAAAATATATTTTATTTTAAAAAAGAAAAAAAAAACATTATGTAATAATCTTGAAGAAGGTACAAATCATACAGATGAGTTTTTAATAGCATACTCATACAATTATATAGGCTTTTTATTGACGCTTATAAATAATCTTTTATATTTTGTATAGAAGATATGAAAAATGTCTGCGTGACCGGAGAGAAGAGTATTGTTATAATGACATGCCTTATAGAAAAAATCTTTAAAAAAAATTTGTCCTGGGTATTGATAGGCGTCATGGCGCCAACTGACTTATTGGCTGTGAAACAAGCATCGCAAGTTCGATCCCCGCCAGTTGCAAGACGGAAATCCTAGTAAGATATTCTTTATAAATTGGTTTGGGTGTTATTGTTGTATTTTTCATATTTTTTTTCCACATCCTTGCTTTCCCACCTGCTGACAAGACTCTAAAATAGAGGCTTAGCAGGTTGTTTTTTAATAATTAAAAAAAAAAAAAAAATGTGCAGTCTTGTCCTATTGGACACAATATATTTTAAAGAACTTGTTAGTATAAGGCAATCTATGATATTGTTACAAGTTTAAATAGAAATAATTGATCAGCAATCACTCTTCTATACTTCATAGTTGAAATAGCATTTGGAGTACAATCAAATTTGTATTTTATTAAATTTATAAAAAAAAATTGTACCCTTTCTAGGTTATACGTATAAACCTTATATTTAGGTATTATATTATTTAAGTTATGTTGAGGAAGTATTAGAGACTCCATATAATAGAAGCTTATATAAATATAAATCAGAAATATTTACAGTCAACAACAAATTTCTTTGATATTTTAATACAATGAAAACCAAATGTAAACTATGCATGGTAAAGTAAAATGGATTGTCTCATTCGCTCAAACCAATATTGAATCAACTGCTTGACAAATGTATAGTTTAAGTTATATTTTTGTTCTTTTATTGTACGTTTTATAATATAAGTGTACACAAATTAAAAATAACATTAAATACGTAGTGTTTGAAACTGTCTGAAATTTTTGTTAATTATCTCCGTAAATTAAGTCTTCTTTGTATAATCTCACATGGAAAAATATTTATGGAAAAATATATTGTTAAGTGTCCTCGGCACGAGTAGTAAGGTAACATTATTTTTATTATTATTCTTTGATTAGAATGAAAAGAAAAATAATAAATAAAATATTATAACGCCAGCATAACATCTCTCTTCCCCTCTACGAATATAAATCGTGAATCCTTTACTAGGACCCGAAACTGCAAAATATTAAAATTTGAGAAAACGTGTTTTCTTGGGTGTGGCTTTGTGAGGAATTAAAAAAAAAGAACAAACGCAGCAAACTCCGATGACAAATGCCACCAATCAAAGGCTTTTTGGTTAGCTGGGACATATACTGCGGATGCCTCCTGAGAGCCTTAATCACGCTTGCCTACTTTATAAGTCATCAGGTTCTCGGAGTCTTAAACGTCCGCTGCTGACTGTTTGTCGGCACTTCGTGTCAGAACTACGGTACATAAACCGTATTGGAGTTGGCAGCTGAAAGAGATACCCGGAGGTTTTATGTGGACAACATATGCTTCTACTAGGCAGCTGACATGGAATTTTCATATTGATGATGATAAATTTGTTTAAATAATAAAATCAGTATGGTATTTTTGAAAAAGTGTAAAAAAAAAACCCCGTCTTCATTTTAGTGTAAGTGCACAAAAGGTGCACATCGTAATACAAAGCGGAAGGGCATTAATTTTGATAATAGTTGCACAAGTAGTGGTAAAGAGTAAGGAGGTAAGGGAGAACGTAGTACGTAGAAGTGATGTAAATAATTTATTAGTTCGAAACAGGTCATGAAAATAATCGATTGGTAAAGCGTTTCAAAAAAAATATGGAAAAAAATGCTAATGGCAAAAATATTTAGCTACGCCAAATACAAACTGTGATTGAAATAACTGCTAGGTTATCTTTTTCTTCTTCTAGTGCCTTGCCGGATCCCCCAACGTTGGCAATCACTACAGCGAGAGTATTTGTATTTGTCCAGCGCTTTTTTTTTATTTTGCAGCCAAGACGACTGCTTATTTATGTACTCGCCGTAGTGATTCCTGGGAAAATATGAGCAGAGTGGTTTCCGCTTTGTCTTCTCTGGTGGATTTTTCTGTCGGGGTTACCTTCCCTTAGCTGGTTGGTTTTGGTTTTGAGGCGCCAAAAACTCGCCTTTTATTCTCTCGTTATCTGCTGTGATCACACCCCTATGAGTGCAATCCCACCACCCAGGGTTTGCGACGTGGACGCTAACGAGTTGGACTAGTCAAAAGTGCTGCCGATGGAATGCAACTGCGCGTGTGTAGCATTTTAAAGAATCACATCCTCTAGCAAGATGTGACTCACTGCAACCCTACTGACAGTTCGAACCCCACTAAGTTATCAAATATACCTAATGTGGTGCTGGAGATGGACGCTGCACATTCCATGGATTGCCAAAAGCACACACATTTTCAATCTTAAGGAACTATTAGTAACCAAACGATTCTCCACTATGCGACATGCAGAAAAAGGATTTTATCCAGTCTCGGATATAAGACGCTTGACTCAGACACGGAAGGTTCCCGGTTCGATTTCTGGTGAGAACACAAAAATTTAAGTGTGAGTTTTCTCAAGCTTGGGTGTTCTGTGGTGTAATTCACCACTGTAATTGGGCCTCTTGGCCTGTTGTGGTGCAAAAATAAATAAATAAATATAAAGAATGATGAGAATTAAAAAAAAACTGGGAGCAAATAAAATAGTTTAGAGAATGGAAGGAAAATAATGGTCTCCCACTAAATGCATTAGGCAAATAAAATATCTAACGAAAATTCATCGAACACTACCTTTAACTTGGCCCTGGTTCGGGAAAAATGGAGTTGTATCATGTACTTAGTGTTTGATATTAAAACAAATATATAAAAGCCCTCAAAATTATAAACCTAACTTTTAATTTTAAAATACGAAGTTGTTCCCTAATTTGCTTTAAAATATAGCGACGATGGTACGCCTGTCGACCGCTTGTCAAACTGAAACTTATCGTGCTTTTCTTAACCCCTTTGCTGTCAAACGAAGTCCCGACAAGTTGGTTAAGATGTGAGAATTTTCGCTCCAAGGTCGTCGGCTTTTGACGCAAGTACTTAGATTGCATATTTGAAGGCAAATTAGTGAACAACTTCGCACCTCGAAACTCTAAGTCTAGTGATTAATTCGGAAGGCTCAAAAATATTCGTTTCAATATACCTGAACATTGAGAAAGACGAAAGATTTTAAAGGATGTTGCCACTTTTTTTACAAAAAAACATTATTTACGAGTACTTAAAAATATATCTTCCTGTATTTTAAAGATCTTTTTATCTTTTATGCAGCGTCAAATGTAGAGTGTTTAACTAATTCAAAGCCTTCTGTACATCTAACATGTTTTTATGAATAAATAATTGTTTATTGTAAATGCAGTTAGACATTGTAAATGCAGTTAGTGGAGACCATAGGGAAACAAAAGAAGTATTGGAAGGCCACAGAAAAGATGGATCGATGACATTGTCTCTATAGCAAACAGTATGATGAATAGTAAAACATGGATGATGAAAGCGAGTGATAGGAAGGAATCGAGACGTTTGAAAAAGGCCGTTATCCAGCAGTGGAGAGAATAAAGCTGAAGAAGAAAGAAAAGTTATCCAAAATAAAATTATATTCTACGTATACTTTTGTATATATTTGAAAAAATAAGAGTAGAATTCGATTCAATAATATTCTAATAATAAAAAAAATATATCCCTTTATTTCATTATCTTTATTTTGTGATCGCTCAATAGATTTTTGACAAATTATGAAGTTTTTATTTGTCTATGAATACATTTGAGTAACTGTTTTTATAGGTTTGGACTGGTAAAACTAAAGATAAAAATAAAATACTTATTTTACTATACGTAATTTTTATCAAGATTATATTTTGGAATCTTTGTAGCATATAAAAGTTTTATTTGAATAATTTTATTTGGTTTATCTTTGAGATTTATTTTGCTTGGTACTTTATTTTTGCATTGCACGTTTAAAGAATTTTATTAATAACAAATATGTTACCAAAGTCTTCGTATTTGTACCAGTTAATAACATAATTAAATCATTCGATACATCGACCACCCGGTTTCGAACAACACTAGCATGTAGGGATAGTTGATGGTATACGAGACGGTTAAATCACGATTAACTTCTACTTGTAGTTAAACGAAGATTTAACGCTCTCGTGCTGGTTGAATGGTTTCTACGACAATTGTCCGCTATTGTAGAAGTGAAAATGGACCGAAATAAACGCCACCAAAAGGCAACACGAGTTTGTACATTTTAGAACCGTTTCACGCTTTAGCGACCGAGATAGTAGTTCTCTTTCAAAATTTATGCTGTCGAATAAATGCAATTTTATTTTTCGTTTAATTATTAAAATAAAACAGAAGTTGAGAACATTTAAAAAGAAGGAAACCCGGAATTATTCTTACTATGTTATTCTGAATTTGTTATAAGTGGTGTATATTTAGATAAAAAATTAAATAGGAAGAATATAAATATAAAGAAGACAGTCAGCAAGCTTACGAAATAGTGGGTTTTATATTTAGAGTCTATAAGCCTTTTAACAACCCCCAGACACTAGAAACATTATATTTTGCCCATGTACGCAGTATCCTTGAATATTTTTCCATAATCTGGTCTTCCCAACGTAATAAATTATTTTGAAAATTGAAAACTTTCAAAAAATAATTTTTCAGCATCTAAATTATTGTCAATATTTACATTGAAATAACTATAAAGAAGCTGCAATACATCACAAAAACAATTTTTCGCAACCTAGAAGAATCATCACTGATACTGTTTTCCTTTACAAAATAGTTAAAAATGACTGAGATTGTCCAGAACTGCTTGAAAAAATTAAAATTCATATTCCTTAACGTACAACTCGGCTTCAACAACTGTTTTATGTTGGTATTTCAAGTAGAAATAACAACAAAAATGCCTCTTTTTCCGGAATCCTAAATTATTTTAGCATCTTTTTTCTGAAATCGACATATATTTCCTCACCCTAAGCAACTAAAAAATGCTGGAACCTTAATTCCAAATAATAATTATAATTTAACCGAACTTTTGCTATTTAAAAACGCTTGAAATGCTTTATTTTTTTGTATACTTTCAGATTATATTATACTTATTTTCTCTTGTTTGAAAGCAAAAAGAAAAGAGGTTGATCGGGTTAACTCTGTGTGCATCCACGGACAAAATATTTTTTTAAGACAGAGTCAATAAATTTAGGCATCTGTTAGCAAGGCTTACAGAAACTTGGGCTTAATCAAACGAAACACAAATTCATTTAAAACTACAGCTTCTCTTAAAACTTTTTATAACCCCTACGTTCAAAGCCACCTTGGACTTGGTTCTGTAGTCTGGAATCCCTAATATTTTACGTACATAAACCAATTAGATCGTATCTCTAACTCTATAATCCCAAGATACCTGTTTTAAATCTGGATACAATATAATGGAATGTAGAAGCATGCATATAGTTAATGAATACTAAAAATTAAAATCCTTCTTCTAAGTCGTTTTCTATGGGCAGAACAGTTGTGATCACATTGGCAGGGCACGTCGTTACGATTCGCTTCCATTCGTTTCCATCTTCAGCACTGCTAAAGGCTTCCCGAAGAGGAGCGCCAGTTGCTTTTGTCACCAAGTCTGTCCATCTGGTAGGACTTCTTCCACAAGATTGAGTTCCCCCTACTCGTTCTTGTACCATTAATCTTCCCATATTATATCTTCGGTCTTTTAGATTATTACGTAAATATAAATTAAAATAAACATCTGGACAACATGCTTAATTTTATATAAATCTACACAATGTCTCGTACTAGTCTCCTGCAAAAGTCTTTTTCCTTAGACAACATCCAAACTTGTACACTTCTCCTAAAAATCGCCGTCGTTTTGGAGAACTTAATATGTTCATCTACGACATTGAATACTTTTGAGACCATTAAAGAGAAATTTCTCTGGGCGACAGTCGTACGTGTTTTTGGCATTAAAAAATTCAAATTACAAGAAAATCTGATACGAGCATTTTGCTGAGATCTTCTCTTGTAACTGCATGATCAGAAATGTGTCAATGAATCTATTAAAAAAAATGTCTTATGTCCGGTACCTTCATAAATTGAAACAATATCGGAGATGAGAACGTTGGGAGAAATCAAAGCATCACTCATAGAATATTTTTTTGTACATTTATTAAAAGTTTCATGATAGACGCCGTACAACCTCCTCAGCAAACTATACCATAGGTAGCTACTGACTGGAAAATAGCAAAATACGAAGTTCCGAGAGTGCTAATATCCAGGATGTTCCTGAGTGAGCAGAATAGATGTAACAGTTTTCTTAATATGGAAACCAGCGACTGGAACTGCACCTCCCATCGTAGATTTTTGACAGTATTTATTCCCTGATATTTAATGTAATCAACTGGTTTGAAAAGCTGCCACGAACAATCGGATTTTATTTCCAGATTAAGGTGGCATGTACGTGATGACCTGTTACCTATATTGAACATGATATATTTGGTTTTATCCACATTTAGGGTAAGAAAATTATCGTCTAGCCAGGTTTTAACCGCTATCATACCTCAATATAGGCCGGTGGCCTCCGTGGTGTAGTGGTCAAGACGCTTGACTCACGCACGGAAGGTTTCGGGTTCGATTCCCGGTGAGAACACAAAAATTAAAAATGTGATTTTTCTCAAGCCTGGGTGCTCTGTGATGTAATTCACCACTGTAATTAGGCCCCCTGTCCTGTTGTGGTGCAAAAAAAAAAAAAAAGTAAAATATGCTTTTTTGAATACAAAATCCAGCACTGAACTTTAAACATCAAAACGCGTCATTGGCAAACGATATAGTTTTTCTGCCAATACTCAAATCACACAACGAGTTGATATATAACAAATGACCAAACTACGCTGCATGTGGTTTACCAATACAATGCCATATAAATCACAGTGCCATATGCATCACAAAAAAGCGTTTATTATTATAAGTAATTCAAGTATACATCTGTTTGAAAAAAGTGACTAAAGTATTAACGTAGTACAATAATGATGCAATAACTTAAATTTACATATAAGTTACTAATTAAAAATACTTAGTAATTTTCCACTTATTTTTTCGACCAATTAGCGCATTCACCCTTTGATGGGTATCTTCAAACTGGTAAACATTTTACAGTGTAAAGATAATTTATATAAAACCATATATCATCTTAAGTGTAGGTACATTTAAAAATAAGTTGAAAGAGATTCCATCAATAAATAATTTTAATCAAATCTATTGCAATTAATTTAGGAAAGTTGATTTATAAGCAAACATATTAGCAACTACAGTGTTTTGAGTATGTCTAGCCAATGACAGATCATAAGCCCTGTAAATGCTTAGACTCCCATATTCCCTTCTCAAAAATATTTTCCCTCTCTGTTGCAACAAATTTAAATATTAGATACTGCCTATCCTCAGTAGGCGTTTGTAAATTCCTGTTCTTAGGTAGTGAGAAGTTATTGTTTTTAATAAATTCAGCATTATATGTTTAAAACGAATACTTCATTGATAGTTTTTGAAATGTAAACCGAAGATTTATTTCTTTTGAAAGTTCAGTTTTGTGCGGTACGTAGGGGAACTGCAAGCAGAAAATTAAATTAGGAACACTACCTTAAACAATTGAATGCAGCGAAAAGTTGGAGTCAGATGGTTGCAAAGTTTCAACATACGGCGGAAATAGTCATTTATAACTGAAGAGCCGCAATCATCTCCGAGGTGAGGTACAGCCTCCATTTGCCATTGAGAAGACTAAGAAATTCTAACATGAACTACAGATACTTTTATATTTCTTTCTTTTCCTTAAATTTAAGTGTAAAATTACAAAGTTGTTTTATTAATTTTTTTATTTTATTTATAATTTAAATAACCCATTTGCGTAGTTTCAACTCACAAAATTATTACAGGGTCAAGTCGTGTTATGTCTTATCTTGTAAATGTAGTCACTTTTATGATGACGGTGAGCAGTTGACTATTGTGAAGTAAAGGAGCTGAAACCTTCATCATGCGGGTGAGATTTATCTGGCTGAACCAATTTACCCACTAGGCAACGCCTGAAAACGATTTTAAATTTTCATACTTCTTCTTTTACCAGTAAGTTGATTCAATCATGTTTTTAGTTTATCCCAAATGTTTGCGGACTTCATGGATTTCCTCCCTAAGGAGGTATTTAGATTTTAATTTGTTGCAACTGTTTTTGAAAACATTATTTTTGAGAAGAGAATATGAAAGTCTAAGCATTTGCTAGGCTTATTATCTGTTTTATATGTGCGTTCATGTGTGTGCGTGGATGGTTCGGAATGTGCATTCGGTATTTTTTATGTTTTACTAACGATAATCTCCATGGAAAACGCTAATGTTAACAATTATTATTTTCTCACTTGAATTTCTAATTTATTTATTTTTTTGTCACATTTTATGTTTACATCTTTTGCCATAGAATTAAGAATAGTCCAGAAAGAGCGCAGAATCATATTTGAATACATCAGACTGTGTCCAATAATCCCCCCACTATGCCCCACTTTCACCGCTCGCATTCGTGATTTCACCGCGTAATGTAGTACAATGGGAGTAAAAATAATCATAACACAAATGTAAGGTAAAATAAAGCAATCTGTTAATTTCCCTAAAATTGTATTGTGCACGCGGAAGTATTGATTGACACAACATAGTAGATTAGTAAAGAGTCATTTAATGAGAGTAATTGAATTAATGAATTTTAAACTTAAAATACAAAACAAATTTTGTTTAACATAAAACGGATATTTTTATATCATGTTAAAAAATATTTGATGTTTTGATGATAATGTCGGTCAAATGTCCACCACAGAGTTGTTTAATCCGAGGTCCAATTTTCATTAGTTTTCTCATTAGATGAGCAAAGAAGGGGAAACAAATTTACTACCCTGGTAACACTAACGAAATTTCCATTTTGTTTCTTCGACATCTGACAGAGGGAAAAATAATTTATTATTTTTAAGTTATGCATTTGCTACTTAAAAATTCGTTTGCTAATTACACATAAAATGTGATATTATCCTGTTTCTTTAAGATACTAGCAGTATTTCTACACTTTAAAAGGACACAACACGGCATAGTTGAATTCAAATCAGGAGTTGCGTACTGAGCGACGTCTACAAATTAACTTATGGGTCAAAACGTAAACCTACTCTTTTCTGAGTGGTTAAGTCGCCTTCTGTTTGATGTTTGTATGCGGTTTCTGGACTATTCTTAATTCTATGTCTTTTGCACAATTTATTTAGAAAAACTCGTCAAATTATATAGTTAGTATGGAGGACAACTGACCACCTAAATAAGTGTTATGTAACAAATCATCATGGCATTTATTTTTGTAAGGTCTAAATTAAAGTTAATAGATTGTTGGAAAAATACAATTTACTTGGCAGTTGGTCATCAAAAACTGAAGAAAACAATCAGAAAACAGACAAGTGGAGATGATTCTTGAAGAAAGTCAAGATCTTCAACTGTACAAGAGATGATGACAATATGAAATTCTGCATTCTATCATCATCATTCTCACCATTCTCTTATCTACATCCAGTAGTTCAAAGAACACTGCATTGACCCTTCAAATGCTCTTGATCATTTTTATTGTTTTTTTAAGAACCACTTTTAGAACCAATTTGACGTCCGCCCTACCAGGAATCGAACTTTGGGTCTCAAGTCAGCTGAATACTGCACCATGAGGTGGACTTTCATTTTTTGAATTTTTTTTTATTTGTTTATTTTTCCCAAGTTCAGTTTATTTCAAATTTTCTGCAAAGTAATATTATCATCAAAGAAAATACAGATTTCAAAAAAAACATCTTAAAAACTAATGAAGAGATCGCAGTTTAGAAAAAATACCCACAAAGATTTCAATGTCTGAGCGTGGGCTATTCCATTTTTTAAATTGCTCGTTACTTTGTGGTTATGGTACAAAAATACTTTATGACACAACAAGCCACACAATAA
This sequence comes from Micrasema longulum, assembly GCF_059751315.1. Classification (NCBI taxonomy): domain Eukaryota; kingdom Metazoa; phylum Arthropoda; class Insecta; order Trichoptera; family Brachycentridae; genus Micrasema; species Micrasema longulum. The sequence continues at coordinate 62,138 of NW_028277486.1, read as the reverse complement.
GGAAACTAATTTGAACAGAGATAAGTTTTTGCAGTTCATAAGCAAAAGGAAAAACTATCCAAAAAAAATACAGAAAGAAGAAAAACAACAAAGATCAAGAAAATCAATAAAAGGCCAAATAGATTAACTCATATTCATGCCTTTAAATATATAAAGAGAAATAAGAAAAAATTAAATAGAGTATGCTACCATAACATACACACGACTTAAAATAAATATAAAAAAACAGATTTGTTTGCAGTACAATAATTTTTCAAATCTCCACTCGATTTTATCTTACAGGATTTTTACCTGAGAGTAGCCGTCGAGTTAAAAACACTTGTCTAGTATTCTCGTTCTATTTTGCATGGAATCGCATTTTCATCTGTCAGGACAAGGGATACAATCATTTTAAATAGAAAAAATTCAAATTTGTAAAAATGTCGTCTTTGCAGATTTATACGAAAATGAAATTAAAAATGCAACATCCAAGTGTCTAAAGCTAAACACATAACCAACATGTGCTACGAATAAGCAGTTTATAATAAATGTTCAGTACATGTGATATGTTTGCAAAAGATTCATTTGAAATAAATCAATAAAAAGAATATAAATATTTTAACGTATAATAATTTGAAATAATAGTGTTACCAACCGCACAGATCCAAAATGCATCCGAGGGTAAAATCTTATTCAACTGGAATGTATTTCCGGTCCTATCAATTTCCGGGCGGTTGCATATCCTGTGTATATCCTTACCCTCTGAAAGCACATTTTATAGTGAGTTTAGCAATAAAATATCTATTCGATGATAAAAAAATGAACCATAAAATAAACGGCTTTGACGGGGAGTTATGGAGATACTTTCATATTTATTACGTTAAATAACATAAAAAGAACGAAAGCTGATATTTTTATTAAATTTTTAACATTTCTTGTGCGAATTATTGCAGCCTCCACTATCATTGTTCCCTTTCTGCACCTAATGATGCAAAAGGCACTGCATTGGTATACCAATCGCTGTGTATCTTAATCATTTTTTTACATGAAGGTAAGATTATCAGTCTTACGCTTCGGGTACCAGTCCAGGAACTATAAAACATTCTTGTGTAAAAACACCATTTTGATTAATTTTTCATGTCAACCATCTCAGGAATCGAACCCGAGATCTCTTGCATGGTAGGCAAACGCGCTGACCATTACACTATGAAGTCGACATGGAAAACCTTAATAAAATATTCAAACTTATTAGATTTCCAAAGCCGTTTAGAAGCATAATAAGTTTTTCTCGGTTTTAATTCCGTGTGTTGTTCGTACTCTTTACTGACGTTTTGGATCTCATTACATCGGTAATATCATCAGCTCTAGTTTCATTGTATGGAATTATTGGTAAAATTTTACTTTATTTTTTATTAGATTTAGACGTTTAATTATTGTGATAATAAAAATGTAGAGCAAGATTATATTTTATTTGCTTTTGTACTGTGAGATGGCATTATTTTTATGGTTAATATTTTTCTCTATTAAATAGCATGTATGTTTGTATGTTTGTATGTATGTATTTAATAAAATCATGTATTCAATATAAAATAATGTATTCAATATATAATAATATATATATGTTTGGATAATTTATAAAGCGCCGTTTTTGTGAATATCACTTCAAGGACGCTGCACAATAAATAAATATCCCAGCACGTCTTGCAGCTACAGAGTGCATAGATGGTTGGGTTTCTAGTTCCTTGTCTCCAATTATGCTATATAACAAATATGATATAAAGAAGCTAGATAACAGCACGTCTTACAACTACAGAGCGTAAAGACATTAAGAAATCTAGCCACTATTTACATTTGAAAAAATATTTTTTTTAACAGTGAAGTCAAAAGTTTAAGTGATATTTTAAAAACGAAATAAAAAGCAAATTTATAAGAATAGAAGTAAGGTAACAACAGGTCTTGCAGCTACTGAGCGCATGAATGGTTGAAATTCTAGACCCCATTTACTTAATTTAGATATTTGATAGTTGAAAATAAACCGTAGCTAGTCAGAATCAAAAACATTTATTTTTACCTTTTTAATATGTAAAACCTGAAGTTATACTCATTTAAAATTATGAAAAATTCATATTTAATTTAATTTACTTGATGATACATTTAAATTAAAATCGTAATCAAAAACATTTTTTTAAAACATTTTAATATGTAAAACCTTAAGTTATACTTATATAAAATTATAAAAAATAAATATTTTATTTAAATCACTTGATGAAACGTTTAAATTAAAATAAGAATAATAAAAATGTTAAAAGAGTTTATTTTACATGTTTTGATAAAACATCAAAAGATAATTCTGATTCTTTCCAACTCTTCATATGAAAATAGTTATCAGATTTAAAACTGATTGCGCTTAGATGCATTATACTTTAAGGCAAGTCTCAGTACTTGTATAATACCATGGCTTTCGTTTACTTTGTTAAGAGTTTGGATGGAAATAAAGTGAGGAATAAATATAGATCACGTTAGTTGAAAGATAAACTAGAGTTGTGCTGTGTTTGGATCTCCCGGCTTAAAAATTTATTGCGGAAAATATTGAAAAACTTTTCCACCGCAGCGAAGTACTCGTAAATATACAAGTTATGTGAAATTGATAAATGTTGCAAGGGAGATTTCATGTTAATGGGAAATTTACCTTTACACCATTTTTAAACGAAAATTGACTTCATAATTTCGTTTTGAAAAGAAAAGTGGAAATTGGATATAGAGTTTCGATTGGATGTCGACTCCGATGATTTAAAATTAATCAAAAATATGGTTTGTACAAGAAACATCTTTGATTTTATAAGGTAACCATTAAATAAAATATTGAATTTACCTCTAAATGAAGTTAATATTTTTTTTATAACGCGATAAAAGTAAACTGGTTATTTCACAATAAAAAAATTATCATCATTCCTTTTCCGCACCTAATGAACCATAAAGAACTGCATTGATACTCCTATTGCAGTGCACCTTGATCGTTTTTGCCACATAAAAGTAAGATTATGAGTCTTACGCTTCAGGTAGCAGTCCAGAGACTATGAAATATTTTAGTGTAAAAACACTACTTTAAATAAATATTTCATATAAACCATATCGGGAATCAAACTTGAGATCTCTTGCATGATAAGCAAACGCATTGATTATCAAACTACGAGACCAACATTAAAATACTGATGTATAAAAAAAAACAAATAATTAAGTAAATGAGATTTGTAGCTGTTTGTTTCGGGTGTAAATGTAATTGATACCTTATTTTTCGGACCATAAGTAGCATTTTTTTACTGTAAAAATTCAACTAAAATTTTGAGTTTGTCTTATGGCTTGATGTGTCTTATTATCCACAAAATACGGTATTTAGCATCTCATTTTAATCTTGAAAGCGCTTTGAAATGATGATTAATTTAAATTAGGTAAACATATAAGTAAAATTACAACCCCTTTTTGCAGCTTCAAAGCGCATGGACGAGTACAATAATTATAGCCCCTATTTGTAGTAAACGTAATGATTTAAGTACCAGTTTATAAAACATATTAGGAAAATTTTGAATGTAGAGATATTAACAAGATTAAAAGGGCATAGATGCTTGAAATACGAAAAAAAATATTCCGACATTTGACCGAGTAAAAAAAATTCGTTTCTTTCGCAATCATCGGTCATGTACGGGTTAAAACTGTCCAAAAACAAACCAAGTTATCTAAAAAAGTACAATTTTTTTATTTATTATAACAATGTTTTAATAATTAAAACAGAAAAAAATACAGCTTACTTAAGTTCTTTCATAAAGAACTTTCAGAAAGACAAAGTCATAAAAAATTATAAAATACTATCCGGCTCTCGGCTTTTGTACTTAAAACCTTGGCTAATAGATTAAAGCTGCAAAAAATTCATGCATTTTTTTAAAATGTACATCGATTTAAAAAGACATGCTCAATTCTAGGTAGAAAATAATAGCATTTTTGCAAGCTTTAAAGCTCCTTGAAAAATTCCTGAAAATGCTAAAACTTACGGGCTTTATATTTAAAAGAGAATTAACAGAGGTACGAGACACTTCAGGAACTCACACTATCTCGGATAAACGAATCTTTTTTAAGGATTAAGTTTACTCTATGACCGTCAGCTTAACTGACTACAATTTTCATAGGATTATTATCCAAGTTTCATCATGACGGTTGTATTTGATAGCAAAATATGATAAAAACTTATAAAGCCTCCATTTTTGACACTTGTTTTTTACATTAAATTTTTAGTATACGATATTTGTTTTTTTTAAATCATAAAAAGAATTGAATTAATAATACTTCAATTCAAACAAGATAGTACTGGCCGAGAATTGCAATAAAATATCACATATTGATATAGATCCTGTCAGGGAAATATCCAGAACTTGGCTATGAAGATTTAAACGAACGGAACAAATTGTAAATAAAAATATTAAGATTTGAACGCGCCACTTGCCTGTTGGCAGATGAATACAGAATGCGTTATCTTTATTTACTTTCAGACCGAACTCGAATACAATGAATGCAATTACTCATCTTGTACTAGGGTTCTGGCACTTTTATTGTTTGGAACTTCTCTCACGGCATTCAGAATCAGAGCTGTGGTCAGAAAGGAAGAACACCTGACGTAGGATCTTGAATATTATTTGTAATTACACGACACAGAGGATTTAATGAGTTACTGGTCGCAAAAAATAACTAATTCGCGATCGCAGTGAGAATATCAAAGGCATATGCACGCAAAAGGGTAGTTAATTTGTTCTTATGGGGTCGGGACAATAATATTACCCACTGTAGGCATTGCAACATCTTAACCAGGGCCCAGTAGGTAGCAAACAAATTTTAACACCTCAACCTAGTCTATGTGCTATACACACAGGTAAATGTGGCGTAACCAAGAATAAACTACAGTAAATAAATAATTTTAAGCTAAAACTCTTGCTGTTGAATAGTTTGGAAACAAAACCAATATTAAGATTAAAAAAAACAAAAAGTGGTAGGTAGAGAAGATAGAACGCCATGTCACTCTGTTTTTGTCTATGGACCTCGCTTCCTTTACATTTAAATATATTCTCATGCACGCAGGTCGATAATTCTTCAGATAGAATTTTGGCATATCCGTCTTCAAGCACTTAATAGATTCAATCTTTCTCGGTCTTTCTCGTTTTTTGCATCCATCGACATTCACATAGTAAATCCTTTTTTGTCATTTTTTTGCCGTCTATGCCGATAATGCTTGTCTCAGTCTCATATAATGCACGAATCTCGACATTTGTACACCTGTCACAATTAGTTTTACTACACATTTGCCTGAAAGGTTGGATTTCGATTGAATTCAGCATAAATTTACACTTGTCATTCTAGTTCCATGCCGACACCGGTTGGCACCAGGAATCCGTTATGAACTGATAATTTTGCCCACCGTACCAAACATTTATTTGCTACGATTGATTTTAGTGCACCGTTTACCCGGTTCATGACAATAATTTATGGCTTGTAAAAAAACTTACCCCATTTTAACAATTGATGACTATAATTTTTTCAATACTTTTATTCTTCATACTAGGCTAACACGCATGCTAATGTCATATTTAAATCGATGTCACATAGAGAATTAAAAAAAAGTACGAACGTAAATATGGAAGTCAACTACTTATAAACACAATAAAAAATGTTACTATGTTTGTAAAGCGATCACTTTCCCAGCCGATGAAAGATCATAAGCTTTTTAAATGCCTAGACTCCTAAACAGTTTCCCAAAAATTGAAAAAAAAAGAACTTTCGTACTATAGAGATAATGTTTTGTTAAAAAATGTGGAGACAATTCATGATTTGGGAATTACCTTAGATTAAAAATTTTGGTTTGATAGTCACAAAGCTGATATAAAAAATAAATCATTAAAAATGTTGGGATTCATCTATAGGACAACACAACCATTAATCTTCAATAAAATTATACAATTCTCAAGTAAGAAGTAAAATGGAATACAGATCAACCATTTAGAATCCACATTACAATAAGTATATAATATGTATTGTTTAAAAAAAAACATTCTGAGACTTTTATCACAGAAATGTTAATTGGGTTTCACACTAAATAGTTATGAAAAGAGACTCCAACACTTTAAAAACTATAAGAAAGTTAAATGACTTGTTATATTTATATAAGAAAATTAAAGCTGTTTAAGTACGATGCAAAATTGTGTTTCTTATGGTCATAACTCAAAAAACCCAAAAACATTCCAAATAGATTCATTTAAAAATAATGTGTCCTTCAATCCAGGGTCAAGAATGTGCAGATTATACACCACCATAAACAAAGGGAGAGATCGACATTTTTGACACTGGATTGTTTAGGTTTAAGAAGTGTATTTAAATTGCGTTTTTATATTGATATATTATTTTTTTAATTTAATTTTGATGGATTACATTTCTGGTTTTGTTTCGATGCATATTTTGTTTATTGTTTTTGTTTTCAGTATTTTATGAATTGTTTTTATTAGTTTTATATAAATGAATGTTTTTATTTAAATAATTTAATTTTGATAATATTTATAGTTAATAATATTTAAATACGCATTTATTCATGTTTATTTTATTACCACTTTTGCAATTTAATTATTTTTTTTACAATAATTTAAATTCAGTTTTATAATTTATTTTGCTCATTTAATGTAAATATGTATTTAGTTAGTATTTACACGTAATTGATGAAAAAAAGTAGTGTTTATTTTTTTTATAGTTTCAATATTTATGTGTATTACGTTTTTTTAAAATTGTTTGTAAACCAAAAAAATAAATAAATTCAAAACAGATTCATGTTTTTTGGAAAAAATCTAATAATTCAATTGAATATTAGATATTCAATGCGAGATATTGCATAGATTCATATAATAATGCGTGTTGTCCAGATGCCCTATGGAATATATGTACTCGTATGTTTATGTTATGACGTTTAATTTTTATTTCTGCTATAATTCAATTAAGTACGTCTTTCCACTTTCTATTATGTTGTATTCCAACTCAAAAAAGGGCCCTTGGCCTCATAGAGTTTGGGATACGTTCTTATTGTTTTTTTTTGTAATATGTATATGTTTGAATAAAATAAAATAAAATAAAGAAAATGAATTCATTAGTATTATACAATTTGAATTCTTTATTTGTGTTTATTTTGAACGAACAGATTGAATTTTATCATAAAACGATATCAGTCTCGAAGATGTCACGAAAGCGATAAAATCGGTTACTGGTTGTTCCAAATTTATGGATTCAAGTATCGCTCGTCTTTTATTTTTATTACAAATTCATTGCTTAACTAAAGCACGTGCTTTTATATCATCATCATTTCCCTACGTATCGGTGCATAGGACACTGCATGTGCAGTCTTATTGCAGCGTACCAACAATTAGGCTTACGCTTTAGGTGTCAGTCCAGCAACATACAAATATTGCTGGGTAAAATCACCTTTAGTACCAACATTTTTTATTTTAAAAAAATAAAAAAATATTTGCGTTCTTATGATTTACCCAAATATTTAATTTTGAGGGCCATTTTCAACGAGTTGTAAATAACTCACAATTAGAAAATGGAATCGAGTTGGGGTAGAGTGGGATTCGAACCACGGACCTTCGGTCTGTGAGTCCGAGACACTAACCACAGGACCACAACCTGACCTTTCCAAAAATTGACCTTGTCTCCACTCGATTTTTCTTTTCAGATTTTTTATCTGAGAGCTGCCACTAAATTCTGAATCAAATACATTCGTTCAGGGATTTTGTTTTCGCATTCTGAAATGTACTATTCATCCACCTTGTCCTGGTTTTTATTAATTTATTAACGGACTTATTCAGCCCATTAAACAACGAAATTGGATTAAATTGCAGTAGAAATAAAACACAACTAAAAAAAATTTAATCTAGGATCAAAAATTCAATTAATAATAATAACTACCTCAAGACAAGATTTGGTCTACCTTAGTGATTGTTTAAATATAGAAAGAATTTCGCCAAAAAAGTACAGATCCAGTCTCGAGTTTACAATGTGACACAATCGGGACATTGGTGCATGTAATACATAATATTATAAATAGTAATCAAGTATAACCATACAATTTTGATGGCTAAGTATGGTTTTTTGTCCATTTTGAAAAAGCATCAACGTGTTAGAAATGTTTGGCTTGCATCCAGAGAAATATAAAGATTGTTAAGGGTGGATGGAAATCGCTCCCCCATCTTGTATTAGGAATGTTCGTACAATGGCGATAACCGTTTCCAATCGGAAAACAAGCCAAGTCCCCAACAAGAGACGGCCAAGTTTAGAGACATCAAGCATGAAATGTTACGTAAATCGAACGGAAGGAACGTAGATGGTTTTATTGAAGTAGAGTTCCCATTGAAAATATTGCTAAGTCGGAGGGTATCCTAACAAGTTGAATTTTTCTGGAAATAAGGAAGAACAGATATTTAATGTCAGTAAACAAAAAGGAAATATATATATTTTTTAAGTTAGGAAATAATAAGAGTCGACGAAATACTTTCGAGTAAAAAAAATAATATTTTTTTAAAATTATTTATCATTACTATCATTTCCCTTTTCGCACCTCATAGTGCATAGAGCACTGCATTGGTATACAAATCGCAGCATATATTAATAATTTTATGTTTAATAAAGGTAAAATGATTAGTCCTACGCTTAAGGAGCCAGTCTATGGACTATGAAATATTATAGTTTGAAAACACCTTTTACTATGAATATTCAATTTCAACCATACCGGGAATCGAACCCGCGCTTGCACTTATAAGTAGCATAAAAAAAATATTTTAATTCATTATTTTGAATTTCCGCGAAAACGGTTCATTGCATTGGCTACACCCCTTATAAGTCACGATTCGATGTTTTGTCAGTTCAGTATGTATTTTGTATAGAAAGACCGTCGTACAGTAGACTCGAATTCACAAAACACAATAAAAATATTTTTTTTGATAATTTATTACTAAAAATGTGTTAAAATTACTTTGATCGTTTTTTAGGTTCTGCCATAAAAAATAAACATATTCTTTTTATTTAACGTTATTCATATTGTTTTGAATATTACAAATATATTTCGGTAGTCAGATGGCAGAAGCTGAAATTCGACTCAATTTCAAGACTTTAATCCATAAACTGAAATATTTTAGTGTTACTTTTAAATAATTTTTAATGTTTTTTTATTGCATGTTTCTTTTTATATTTGATTTGCCATATATTTTTCGATTATGTTTTCGTTACACGAGTATGCAGTTAATATGCAAATATTGACTGTAAAAGTTTATATATATTCGTTCCAACTTCATACAGGACCTTGGTGACATGGAGTCGGGAAATCTATATATTATACGTTTAAATGAATATATTGTAAATAAATATAAAATAAATTTAAAAAAAATAAACAAATAATTGCAATTCTTAATGAGGCTGCTTTTTTCATTTGTATTTACTGAAATGTTCATTCAAACGTTTAAAAACTAAAAAACAGAAAAAATACAAATGGTCCGTTCTGCCATCTGACTATCGATTTATTTATTCACTATCTATTGAATCTGATTTAACACTAGTCTCCATTTAATTATTAACCAGTTTTTAATGATAAATTGTTCTACTTTAAACAACAAAAAAAAAAACTGGTCTGTGAAAAAAAATAATCAAAAAAATCAGCGGTTCAAAATAAAGTGGTTTTATTTATTTTATTTTATTTTATTTTATTTCATTGGAAAGCCAACAGACATTTATACATTTATAAGAATCAATTATACCATAAATATTTATCATAAAGTCCAATTAGAGGCTTCCACATAATATTGTTATTGTAAATGTTGTCACATAAAAATTATACATAACATAAAATAACTAATCATACAAAACTTATAATATTACTAGAAATGTAAATGAATATTGATCACACAGTTGCACATTACAATAAATAATACAACTATAGTTGACCATACAGTGTTCATTTATTATGTGCCTACATACAGAACTGCATATAACCTGCATAATACAGGCTGCGGATTCAAGGCGCAACATCATAACTTGAATTATTTTTGGAAATTTCACTTTTAAAGGAAGATAAAGATATGTTATTAATATCAATACAATTTAATTTCTGATTACACATATGGCAGGTTCTATTTACAAATGAATTTTAAAAATATTTAGTTGAACATTTAGAAATTTTAAAATGAGATTTGTTTCTGGTCTGCGTTACTGGGACTCTAAAATTTATAAGTGACAGAATCTTAGGGCAATCTATAAAGTTATTCAAAGTTCTATACATAAATATGAATTTGTTTTATATGCATTTTGTGCTTCATCTCTACAACTGACTGTTGTATTTCTAAAATTTGGAAGAACAAAGAACTCTGGCGCTTTTAATGATAACTATTTTAAAAAATCATTTGGTAAATCTCGGAGTAAAGATACATAGACATTCGATGATAGAAGAAGCATATTTAATATAACACAATTTCCTTACAAAACTTCTTCAAAACGTTTCACGTCTTTATTTCTTGCCTCTTTCTTGCTTCTTCCGAAAGTAATCCGCTTGGTAACTTAGCTTATTCTATGACTTCAGGACTATGATAAAATATGGCGGTGATAAAGCTATAAAAAAAGAGAAGAAGCATTCTATTTCAACAAAGGATGTAAATAAAAAAAAAATTGCTGTTTCTTAGGTATTTTAAATTTTTTTTTATATTTTTTTTATTGAATTTTTTTTTTTTTTACAAAATACATTTTTGAAATACAAAATAGGTAAATATACAGAACATCTTATATATAACGTTTCTACCTCTCTAATAAAGTAGATACTTGTGTTTAGAGAGGGAGTTCGTTTCACATTTTATTAAAAAAAAATTATAAACAAAGTAAATTAAAATTTAAATTAAAAATAAACAAGGTAAATTAAAAATAAAAAATAAACATTCTTTGGTATGGAGTCTAGGAAGGGGTGAGTCTTAAACGTTTTTTTAATTTTAGTTTTAAAAGTTTGATAGTTTTTATAGATTTTAAGTTTTCCGGAAGTTTATTAAAGTTTTTTTTACCTATGTACGTATAATGGTTTAACGCTGCTGTTGTTTATCCTAAACTTACATACCTCAATTAGATGTCAATTTAATATTTGTGTGTCAGATCTGTAATGCATAAACTGACTCGAGAATTGACGTTAAATATATATCTGATTTTTAGATTGATCGCTGAGATCTAAAAAATCGGATAGAGATGGCCCAGCTTTATTGTAATTTGTACTTGTTGTTTGAGGCAAAAAATACTTAAGCTTCATTTGATATAGCTGCATGTTGAAACTGTAATGAATGCATATCACGTTTTAAAATAATTAAAAATCATAATTGTGACACATTACGATTTAAATTATAAAAATAACGACCTCGTAGACAATTATTGCGTATCTCCAACATTTTTCGTAAATATCTGCACTGGTCGTAAAAACATGTTTCTCTTTAGGTTTTATAATATTACTAGCGGACTCGACAGACGCTATCTTGCCCGAACATTGGCTTGCCTGCCATTAGCTGGTTCAGCAAACGTTTTTCCGATATTCAATTTTTCGATAGACTATATACAAAGTGATATTTGACATTTCTTTTTGTTAAAATTAAAAATGTTTTTTTTTTTATTATCTAACATTTATTAACACAAATTTTTTTTTGATTATATTTTTCGCGATTTGACATTACGCGGCGACTTCGCTCATGCGTGCGGCAAAAGTGGGGCAAATTTGGGGTTTTTTTGGAACAGTCCGATGTATTCAAATATGATTTTACGCTCCTTCTGGACTATTCTTAAGTCTATAATTAAATTATGCCTACATTATAATATTTCAGGGCTTATTGGATTACCGTATTTTTGTTGTCTAATTGTCTTGTTGTCTAAAAAGATTTTAAAATATTGTTTTTGTTTTTCGGTTTTTATTATATGAAATTGTCAAACTTTATTATTATTTTAAGATTCTGTTGACCGATGCTATTATTTGATTACCTTTAAATATGCCATGTTGTCGCATGGTCGCTCACCTTTTTGACGTTTGCAAAGTCACATTCCACAGTGTAACAATGTGTAAAAAAATAAATTAAACAATATTCCGTTTTTGAGATTTGGAATAAAAAAATCAGTGGTTATATTTTACATAAGTAAAAACGCGGGTGAAACAACGCATTAATAGTAGGACAAATTAAATCAAACCGAATTTGTTAATAAATTAAACTAAAGTTAAACTCAACTTTCGTTTTAGAAGTACTCGTTTGTGATTAAATTCCAAAACTAAAAATTGGCAATATTAAAATAATATTGAATTTAGGTAGGTACTTGTTTATGGTTGAATTCCAAAACATGATTATTTTTTTTTAAATATGGCATTCTGTTTGCAAACGTCAAACTCCGGTATTTTCACAAACAAAGGGGTGTACTTTTGTGGGAATACGATTTTTAAAAATGTATCGAATTAAATATTATTTAAGTGTTCCCGAAATTCCAATAAAAAGAAAAAAATGGGCAGAAATTATTGGGAATTTAAGGAAAGAATCTGATTGAGATCCACAAAAAACAAATGCTGTTTGTAAACATTCAAAAACAAACTTTTTTTATACACAAAAAAATAACATCCTTCCATTTTTTTGCAAGTGCATTCTCCTTGCATGCAACCCTGGTAGATTGATTAAGAAAAAATTTATGCTCCTACCTTATTTTACATATTCGATTAAAGATTTAAATATCTACGAACACGCACAGCGCAAATATCTAAATTTCTCTTAAAACCGCACGTAAATCAGTTAAGCCGTTTAGGGGGAGTACAGTGACATCACATGTACAGAAGAATTATATATATAAAGATAAAGCCCTTTCTGAGACATTTATATAGTTGTGGCATATAAAACTGTAAGGTAAAAATTAATGAACTGAGTAAAAATTCGTAAATTCTGATCTTATGAAAAATATGTGATAAAACCAGAAATACTCGTTTATTTTTAAAAAAATATGTCAAAAAGCAGAATAATCTTGGATGTAATTTTTATAGGTTTTTCACAAAACATATAAAATAACATTTCTGTAAAATACAATTTTTATTCATCAATATTAAATGAACGATATGAAACCGTAGATTATGATTAAAACTATAATTCTGTAATAAGGATTCAGCTCAGAAGTGCGTAACATTTGGCTTATCCTATTTAGAAATTCCTGACGGGAAGCGAAACATCCCTTAAATAAAGAGATTGTCACGTTCATCTCTGACACTGCATTATCTGGTGGAACAAGGGCTTGCAAGGAGTCAATAGGCCTTTTAGCAGCACGTGTGTTGGTTGGCTAGGGCCTATTTGCCTACGGAATTTTTCGATAAAAAATCCGAAGAAGTTTTCGTAATGTTTTCACAATAAATGGGCAGTAATTTGTAGGTACTGTTTTGTACGTTTATAACAGTTGAATATACATTAAAAGAAGAAACACATAAATCAAAAGGTATTTTTGGGCGTTGCCTAGTAAGTGAAAACATTCAGCCAGATGAATCTTACCCGTTTTAGCTCTCCAAAATTTGAGGCAATATAAATGTTAAAACATAGGAAGAATGGTTACTGTTACACAGTGCGTAAAGTGGCTGTTATTACCAACCAATGACTGTCTAGACATCTGTATACCTTTTCAAAAATGGTTTCTCTTTTTCTCGCAAAAAAAAGGTTATTTACTAAACTAAATAATTTAGAACGCATAGTAAAAATCGAATGTTAGTATTTATGAAATTAAAAAATATTTAATTTGTAACTTTTACTTATTTACTTCCGTTTTTTTTCGAAACGTCTTTCATTTATTTATTGAAGCTTGTAAAATCATCGCCTAACTTGCAACAATTCTCAAAAATGGTCAAAAATGATATTTTGGCGTTTTCTGTTAGGACTTCAAATAATCCATACGTGTGTAAAACTTGTATATTTGTACAGTGTTTCATCATTAAAAAAAATATATCGAAAAAAAACTTCGTTAACATTCGCTGGTGAAGTAGAAACTGTTTTTACTCTACCCTGAACCAAAGTTTGTTTGGGACTTGGGACGAGTTTTACAAGTTAGGCCGACAATATGTTAATATATACGAAGTTTGATAAAAAATGCAAAGAATGGTTGAATTTCGAATTTAAACACGTAATTGTAAAAACCTTTTTTTCTAGATTGGTAAAAATATTTACAATAATTGAAAAAAATTAGCCATTTCAGTCAATTTTCGGCCATTTTGGATGCGTAGTTGGTTTTTGACTGACGAACTTGTAAGACGCGTTTTGCAATTGATTGGCAGATTTTTAAAATTATTTCAGCGCAAAAATGAGGACGCCCGCTCACGCCTCGAGGTTGATTATGACTATTGGCAAAAAATTAGACCACCTTGATGCCTAGCCACCAAAATCACCGAGCTTTGCCCCCTGAAACCTTTTTTCTAATTTCAAGAGGATTATAAAACGATGACGTTTTGCAACCATACAGGAGATAAAGCAGAAAATAATACCAAATAGTGCGTACCAGAAATATTTAGAGGGTTAGAAAAAACGTTGGCTTATGTATACTATATTTATTGATAATTACGTTAAAGAAGACAATATGAATATTGAGGAATGAATAAAGATTTTTTAAAACATCCACAATCCACGTTTTTCTTTTCAAACTGTGAATTTATAATAGAAAATGTAAATAAAATGATACTTATACTATTTTAAGAGGCTAGTTACTAAGAATACAGATATGCTTAAAATGTGTCGCGTCCCGCGACAAAAATAATTATACCTATAAGATAATCAGAACCGTTATAGTTTAAAAGTAAAAATTGAATATAGAAAACAAATCAATCGCGTAAATAAACGCTTTACCCGACAGCGGTCACCAGCCATTCCGCGGCGGTCACGTGATACCTCCCACCACACTAGTTTTTTTGAATACAGGGCCGTAGTACTCGCCGCTGGCGAGCCAGCCAGTTGCAATCTGGTTCGCGAGCAGTGCCCACGCCGCGCTAGGCCAGTTTTCCCTCGCAAATAACTATGGGAGTTTTGGTATAATTCCCTATGCACCATGTTGAGCTGTGCCCAAAAAAAACTTGTATTCTAATTAAACCAGCTTCCGGTAAGTCTTCAACAACTTTCGAATATATAAATCAACTTGTTTCGCTTATACAAATTTGTAATTTTTCATTATTGTCCACAGATCGGATACGTATGATCATTTTAAGCTAGAATCCATTATGACGGCTGTTTAGCCTTATACACCACGTAACAACTAACAAATCTCCATTTAGTAAGTACAGTATACAGCACGGAACTGTTGTTTTTTTTTAACTTACTTTCTCGAGCCGTTTGTAAAGAAATACATTTTTTTGTAGTATGGAGAGTCAGGTTACCCCGGAATCTCGCCCTTGAACCTGAGTTGTCGACATTTTCTTTGATTCATCCTGCAGAGGCGTGACTCAGCAGTTTTTCTCCTCAATGGCAAATCGACACAGGACGCCATTTCTAGGATCCTTCGTAATCGCTGGTGTTCCTAGTACTTCCTTCTCAAGTAAAATTATTATTTTAGAATGGTTCGAATCTCTCAGAGGATTATGTGAGTACCTCGCGTGCATCTCTTCATAAAGGTTGGTGGAAATATACTTCGAAAATTAGTGACTCCTAATGTAATACTACAGTGAACTAATGGATACGCAGGATTATTCAAATCTTTATCCTCATTACGGGGAACCGCTGCCCAAATTATTTTCGGTTCTAGGACACTTAGAAGTAATCACATTGTAGGTTAATTTCGAATCCTTTTAATAATGGGCTATTTTCAATTTTAATTCTTACTAGGAGAGATCTCTGCTCCAATTATTATTAATCCTGTTTACTATAATTAAGTTCCTCATAAATAATTGTTGAACATCTTGAGAAACATATATGTCCGTTGTCTGTAAAACTATATTTTACTGATTTGTAATAAATAAACTTGAAATGAACCACTTTATTCTGTCTTTTCCCACCGTTGTTCACAACCAAGCAAGAAATTTAGTATTTTATTAGAATTTTGCAATAATACCTAATGGAAAGTAACTAAGGACCCATGTTATCCTTCAAGGAACCTTGAGATCAAAAAGAACAAGTTCTACCTGAGACTATTAGCCGCAAGGTAAGTTTCAATATTAAAAAAGAGTATGACATTTGGCGCCCATGCGTGTGGCAAGTTACCAGTTACTCTGAACTAACAAATTAAAAGTAAAATCACTATTTTATCTATTCGAATTCCTTGCTTGTTGGTGATAGCGGTGAACAGAATTATAACAATTTTCTCTAGAGTTTGTTAAAAAGCAACATTGTATTTTCCATGTTTATGACCAATAGGGAAAAAAAATTTGCAAAAACATAAATCTCCGCGTCTTAATAGGTAAAATTATGAAATATAGTACTACCGGTCACAAGCGAGTCAGTCCTGATTAAAATTTTACAAATAGTATTTTTTCCAGAAGTAATTTTTTTTTATTATTCCTTTTCGGATTCGGCCTACACTAATTTAACAAGATCAACGTATGCTCGTTTTTTTCTTCCTTCCGTGTAACTCGCCAGTTGTTCTAGATTTATCCTCGACGTTTTGTTAATAATAATTAAATTTATATAAAACAGCTGCAAAATGGAAATAATTCCTCGAGTGAACTCCGCTAACACTAAAACCCTGTCCAAGGCAGTTCGTATCAGAGGCTTTGAACCACGTTCTGCTATGCCATAATCTTAATAAGATTTGCCGTGCCACGACGGTCCCGAATAAAACTTGGTGTTTTGAGAAACTCAAGTTCGTGGCTGGCGTTCGAATCCCTTTTAGCCAGGAAGTAAGAACCTTCCTTAATAAAGAGGCGATGAGTCCTCCTTGTTAATCATTTTCCCTTCCATTCGCTATTCTTTGGGCCAACACACTTGCCAACGTAAATCTGACTAACTAGAGACGTGAGAACACTTAGTGTACTCAATAATTGTAGCCATGTCAAGGTGACCTAGAATACAGCTGTTAGAAAGTTACCCTAATAGCCCTTGACAGGTGTGAACTCTTTGACCTGTAAGTACGAATCTTACGTAACCAAAGAGTGAGGTTTATTCGTTTTTCCCCTGATTTTTGCTATACCAACTTGTAATTACCATCGTCGTGTCCATAAGCTCATACCCACTTCAAACTTTTGTCGCGCGTATAGATACCGAGACCGACCACAACAGGGAAGAAACCGATTTTTGAAACTATGCTTTGATAACACCTTGATGCTATCAAGTGTGCGTGAACTGTCACGTACGCTGAAACCGGGACTAGGTTTGTAAAAATTTGTCAAGGAGTGTTTTCTGGGACGCCAGAGATGCCAGGAAACCGGGACTAGGTTTATAAAAAATTGTCGAACGGTGTCCTCTGAAACGCCAGAGATGCCAGGAAACTGGGACTAGGTTTATAAAAATTTGTCGAACGGTGTCCTCTGAAACGCCAGAGATGCCAGGAAACCGGGACTAGGTTTATAAAAATTTGTCGAACGGTGTCCTCTGAAACGCCATAGATGCCAGGAAACCGGGACTAGGTTTATAAAAATTTGTCGAACGGTGTCCTCTGAAACGCCAGAGAAACCAAGAAGCTGGGACTGGTAAACTGACCACCCACCCTCAATGTCCTTATTGTCTAGGTTACGGTATTTGCCACCTGGTCATCCATCTTCCATTTACTACTGTCCAGTACCGATGAACTGTCACGGGAATGTTAGTAATGTATCCCAAAGTACGAATGAAAATGTATATTCCCCTTACCCCTGTATGCGAGATCGGCCAGTGCTTGATGACGAATATTAAGTGTGTGTATGTTGTCCCCCTGTCACCCCCTCACTTTGAATGAAATAATGTTCCGTGCCAAGTACATCCTGACACCTTCCCACGGACCAATGGATTAAAAGAAAAATACCTAATGGAAATACCTACCTCACTTGTGTTAATAATGCTTGATTCACGTTATCAGCCCTCCTCTTTAGAGCTGATAAATATAGAATCCATAATTCCTCTTGTAACCCTATGATTGTTAATATATTACTATACTATGGTCTTGGAGACCATAGTAGGATAGTGGTGACGACCCTTTGGTGAGTTTGAAACTCAGGATTTCTTGGTGTAAGGTGCATCGCACGACCGGCACTTTAAAAGAAATTATAGACGGCCTCATGCGAAATGAGCCAAGTAACGCCAGTTACGTCCTTTTTTAAGCTACTTGAAATGTGCTGTGTTCTACTGAGAGGTGAACTAAGCGCAAAAATATGATCTTCTCCTTTTTACCATTGTGTACATCTTAGTAGAGAAAAAAAAAAAAAAAAAAAACCCCTGTCGAAAGGTTGGAAGAAGGATAAGGCGATTCTCGTTTTGTAATTTTTGTGTTATTCCAATGTCTCAGTCTCATTAACGTTCTTGAGTTGTTACAGGAATTTTTTTTTTATCCCAAATGTACGGAGAGTGGTCAGGTCTTATACCTCTAACCTTGTCTTCATAATCTTGACTTCACCACAGTGTAGTAGTCAATAGGCCCTAGTGATTGTTGGAAGTTAGCCGAATTCAACTGGACTAGACAAGCCGTATTAAATGTACTTTTTTGGCGGTCCTGTAAATATTGTATATAAACACGTTAAGTGTCAACTTGTTTGAAAAATAGTATACATGCTCTGTGTACGCAAATTGCAAATTCTTCTTCCGTTGGTGTTTTTGCCTTTTCATGTTTAAACAATAGATAGGTACAACTAGGATAAGAATGTTTAGAAAATAAGTAGTTATATAACTTGTGTATACCGGTGTTGACAACCTTTGCCTTCTTTCCGTACATGTACAGGTGCGCACGAGAGTACTACATATTCCAAACACGATTCGAACCTTAACCAAATCGCTAAAAAATTTTTTTTTTTTTTTTAATTTTTTTTTTTTCCTCGTACCATAAGTGGAGTGTCGCGTCCCGCGACAAAAATAATTATACCTATAAGATAATCAGAACCGTTATAGTTTAAAAGTAAAAATTGAATATAGAAAACAAATCAATCGCGTAAATAAACGCTTTACCCGACAGCGGTCACCAGCCATTCCGCGGCGGTCACGTGATACCTCCCACCACACTAGTTTTTTTGAATACAGGGCCGTAGTACTCGCCGCTGGCGAGCCAGCCAGTTGCAATCTGGTTCGCGAGCAGTGCCCACGCCACGCTAGGCCAGTTTTCCCTCGCAAATAACTATGGGAGTTTTGGTATAATTCCCTATGCACCATGTTGAGCTGTGCCCAAAAAAAACTTGTATTCTAATTAAACCAGCTTCCGGTAAGTCTTCAACAACTTTCGAATATATAAATCAACTTGTTTCGCTTATACAAATTTGTAATTTTTCATTATTGTCCACAGATCGGATACGTATGATCATTTTAAGCTAGAATCCATTATGACGGCTGTTTAGCCTTATACACCACGTAACAACTAACAAATCTCCATTTAGTAAGTACAGTATACAGCACGGAACTGTTGTTTTTTTTTAACTTACTTTCTCGAGCCGTTTGTAAAGAAATACATTTTTTTGTAGTATGGAGAGTCAGGTTACCCCGGAATCTCGCCCTTGAACCTGAGTTGTCGACATTTTCTTTGATTCATCCTGCAGAGGCGTGACTCAGCAGTTTTTCTCCTCAATGGCAAATCGACACAGGACGCCATTTCTAGGATCCTTCGTAATCGCTGGTGTTCCTAGTACTTCCTTCTCAAGTAAACTAATATAGAATGGTTCGAATCTCTCAGAGGATTATGTGAGTACCTCGCGTGCATCTCTTCATAAAGGTTGGTGGAAATATACTTCGAAAATTAGTGACTCCTAATGTAATACTACAGTGAACTAATGGATACGCAGGATTATTCAAATCTTTATCCTCATTACGGGGAACCGCTGCCCAAATTATTTTCGGTTCTAGGACACTTAGAAGTAATCACATTGTAGGTTAATTTCGAATCCTTTTAATAATGGGCTATTTTCAATTTTAATTCTTACTAGGAGAGATCTCTGCTCCAATTATTATTAATCCTGTTTACTATAATTAAGTTCCTCATAAATAATTGTTGAACATCTTGAGAAACATATATGTCCGTTGTCTGTAAAACTATATTTTACTGATTTGTAATAAATAAACTTGAAATGAACCACTTTATTCTGTCTTTTCCCACCGTTGTTCACAACCAAGCAAGAAATTCAGTATTTTATTAGAATTTTGCAATAATACCTAATGGAAAGTAACTAAGGACCCATGTTATCCTTCAAGGAACCTTGAGATCAAAAAGAACAAGTTCTACCTGAGACTATTAGCCGCAAGGTAAGTTTCAATATTAAAAAAGAGTATGACAAATGTTTTAAGTTATGTGCCGTTGTCGTCAAAATCGATAAAATACGTTTTTAAATCTATTTTTTCGCAAAATTTGTCCGGAAAGGGAAATATTTTGATAGATGTAAAAACATTGTTCTTGACTATATTTAAGTTTTAACGATTTTTACTTAAAAACATATATTTTACGCCAGGTATTTAATTATTCTTTTTTTTTCAAATTCCAATAGGTAAAATATCAAAGTGGAAAAATGTGAAAAAAAGAGTTACTTAACCAAGAATTTATCATCATCATCATTATCAAATTTTTTTCCGCACCCAGTGGTGCAAAGAGCAATTCTTATGTGAACCAAATGCAGCGTATGTTTATAATCTGTTACATAAAAGTAAGGTGATTTACGCTTCAGGTGGTAACGCAGAAACTATGAAATATATCAGTTTAAACAACCTTTGAAATCTATTTTTACATGTCCACCCTGACAGAGATTGAACCAACAACCTAAATAATAGTAGACGAATGCGAAAAAGACAAAACAAGGCGTACTTATCTCCACTTGATTTACTCGTTCAAGATTTTAACCTGAGAACAGTCATCGAGTCGAAAACACTTGTCTAAGTTTCAGGTTCTATTTTGCACACGAAATTATATTCAGAGATAAGTAGATTCATTAACAAGTACTTTTTGTATGGTTAAATATTTTTTTTGATTAATGTGTATTTTTATTGTTTTTTGATATGTATGTGAATAAAATCTCAACCAAGAACGTAAAGCAGATGCAGAAGCAAAAGTCGTTTAATCTTTAAAAGTATGATTATACTGAGCTATTTTTTTTGTATTTGAAATCATAAGTTTAAAAAGTGTAACGTCCTGTTATTTTTTTATTTAATTGTATATTACTAAAAAATGTTCACTAAACGTTAAAACTGATGGATGACTCATTATGTTCATAAATGTGAAGTTGTAAAGGGTTGGGATATATATAATTTAAGAGTTAGCAAAAATTACAAAGTGTTTGAAACCCAAACTAACTTAGTTAGGGGATGTTGAAAAACTTCCAGGGAACTCAAATAATAAAGTTAGGATTTCCGTAATCCCTTCATAATAGAACGAGGATTATTGTTATTAAGTTTTTGTGAGGTGGTAAGGAAAAAAAAACAAGTCAGTCATTTTTTAAAACTTAAATTTCTTTGTCTTCTCCATTTTAAACAATGGATATAAAATAGCCGTCATAAATTGACAGTGTAAAATCTTTGAAATTTTCACGTAAAATATAAGGTAATTTAAGCCAATGTTTTTGTTGAAGTCATCTGCTTTGACCACAAAATTTTTCAAAGCTTCAAAAAGTAAAAATGAATATTTTTAATCATCATTATCATACCATGCGCCATAGAATTAAGAATAGCCCAGAAGCCGCATACGCACATCAAACAGAAGATGACTCAACCACTCATAAATGTTTCATTGTAGACGTCGCTCAGTACGCAACTCCTGATTCGAATTCAACTATGCCGTGTTGTATCTTTTTAACGTTTAGAAATACTGCCAGGATCTCAAAAAAACAGGATGCAATCACATTTCATCTGTAATTTGAAAATGAATTTGTATATAACAAATGCATTACTCAAAAATTTAATCATTTCTCCATCTGTCAGATTGTCGAAGAAACAAAATAAAAATTTCGTTAGTGTTGCCAGAGTATATTTTTTTTACCCTACTTTGCTCATCTAATAAAAGAACTAATGAAAATTAGACCTCGGATTAAACAACGCCGCGGGGGACATTTGAACGACAGTATCTTTGAAACCTCAAATATTATTTAACATGATATAAACATATCCGCTTAATGTCAAATAAAATATGTTTTATATTTTAAGTTCAAAGTTCATTAATTCAATTACTCTTATTAAATGACCCTTTACTTATCTACTCTGTTGTGTCAATCAATGTTTTCGCGTGCACAATACAATTTTAGAGAAATTAACAGATTACTTTTTTTTACCTTACATTTTTTATTTTTATTTATTAATAAAACATATAAGACATGAATATCATGATATTATATTCCCAGGAGTTGTACGAGAAAACTCATTTGGGACGGTACATAAAAAAAAATAGTACATTTCTTGTAACAATACATAGTATACATTTAAACAATAAAAATTTTAACAAATTTTAACAATCTATGAACTTAATATTAAAAAAGGAAAGAAAACATTTAAACAATCTGTGAACTTAATATTAAAGAAGAAAATAAAAACATTCAAACAATCTGTGAACTTAATATTAAAAAAGAAAAGAATTTGTGTTATGATTTTTTTTTCCCATCAAGCAACATTACCCGGCGACTTCACGAATACGCGCGGCGAAAGTAAGCCAGAGTGGGAGAATTATTGGACACAGTCCGATATATTCAAATATGATTCTACGCTCCTTCTGGATTATTTTTAATTCTATGCCATAGGCACCTAATTAGGCATAAGACAGTTTATCGTTTTTCAGTTTATACAACGTATTTTAATGATCTGTTACATTAAGCTTTGCTCCCTGATCGTAAAAATTTATATAAGAAATACATGAGTATTCCTCGGTGTGAATACTCATGTATTTCTTATATAAACAAACAAACACAAACAAACCATCACGCCGTTTCCCCGTAGGGGTAGGCAAAGAGAAAAAACGCCATATTACTCTATCTTTGCATACAAACCTCGCTTCCTCTACATTCATACATTTTCTCATGCATGCACGCCAATTATTCCTACTTTTGACATGTCCATCTTAAAGGATTTGATGGACTTGATCGTGCCATGTCTTTCTCGGCCTTCCTTGCTTTCTGCATCTATGAACATTCGCATCGTAGATCCGTTTAGCCGTTCTTTTGTTGTCCATTCGCTCTACATGTCCAAACCAACGCAGCACCCCTTCCTTGATTCTGTCGATAATGCATATCTCAGCCTTACATAGTTCACGGATCTCGACATTTGTGCACCTATCATACATCGTTTTGACACACATTCACCCGAGGGATCGCATTTCGACAGCATTTAACATACTTTCATCATCATTTTTCCAATTCCATACTTCTATCCCATACATTAGAGTTGGCACTGGAACTTCGTTGTAAACTGCTAGTTTGGCCTTCTGCGATAAACATTTGTTTGCCAATGTTGGTTTCAGTGCACTGTTTATCCTGTTCCCGGCACTCACCCTCTTTTCAATATCTTTCTCGGTCTTTTCATCCTTAGTAAACATAGTTCTCAGGTACACAAATTCTTCTACCTGATTCAGAATATCTCCGTGTACACTAATCTTTCATTAAGTTATATTTTCATCCCTTTCAAAAACCACACTTTTGATTTATCAACATTCATTAGCAAATAGCTTTTCTTGCATACATCGTTAACTTTTGTTACCAAGAATTGCATGTCTTATTTGCTGCTAGCAAGAAGCACGGCATTATCCGCATACGTAAGACAGTTAACAGTTAAATAACTCATTTTTGCTCCCATTCTTAAATCTTTCTTAATTCTTATGTGAGAATGAATTTTATATAACTAATCATTGTTGGTACACATTTGGACTCTATTTTAGTAGTTAAGGACATTTTGAAGTAATTAGTTTCCAGAAATGACTCGTAGGGATCAGTTTTGCTGTATCCTGTTTATTTGTGTAAAATTACTACTCGTTTACAAAATTTAATATTATAATTTTAACTGCAGGTAAATTAAAAAAAAAAAACATTTTTCTTGTTTAAAATTGATTTTTATTTATTTTATGTAGATACGCCGTTAATCGTTTTGTAAAAAAAAATGTATTGCAAACCTCTGACGGTAGAGTTTTAAACCATTTTTTTTATGGAGATTGAAATAAAATAAGAAAAACAAATAACCGTCTTCGAGCTATAAATAACATAATTCAAAACGAAAGAGTTCAAAAACTCTTAATCTATGTTCAGAGATCATAGGGTTAAAATGCCAGTCAAGGGGCAGTGAAATACTGCAGAATAAAACCACCTTTCAAACAAATAATTCATATTTTCCTATGTAAAAATAGAGCGATCTCTTAATTTGTCTTTGTTAGAAAAACTTGAAATGGAGATGGACCTGAAATTTATTTTCAAAAATCTTAATTCTATAATTATTGATTAGCCTCGTGGTGTAATGGTCAGCGCGTTTGCCTACCATATAAGAGGTCTCGGGTTCTATTCCCGGCAAGTTTGATATATATTTGATTTAAATAGGCTTCAATTGGTGTACCAATGCAGTGCTGTATGCACCAATAGGTGCGGAATGAAAGTGATGACCATGATAATTATTTACGTCTCATTTCTGAGACCAATTTCTTTTGATTTTCCCAACTTTTTCGCCAGACCTTAAATTTTTATTTATTTATCAAGTCTGTTAAGAGCAATTGAGGTTTTTTATGCTCAAATGTTCATAATGTATCGATTTATCAATTCGTCACACAATTTTGAAACTTTTGGAATTGATCTTCCCGATTTTTTTACATTCTTCACCACTAAACTATTGTGAGATAAAGAAGGATTGTTATAAATATACTTTTTATCATTATTTTATTGCATTATGTAATGACTAAGATGTTTGACCCGGGGAAGGAAGGTTACGAGTTCGATTTCCAGTGAGAACACAAAAATTAATTGTGATTTTTTTCAAGCAAGTGTTTTGCGCTGTAATTCACCACTGTTTTTAGAATTCCTTGCATATAGTGGTGTAAAAACAAAAGAAAATGAATATGAAAAAAAAAGAATATTTTACAATATTTGAGTTTGTCCAAATGTTTGTAGGCAAAATACTGGATTTCACCCCCTCGGGAGTCATTAAGATTAACAAATTACAACAAGAATGGAAAATACCTTACATAAGAGAATATGGAGGTCTAGGCATTTACAGGGCTTATAAACTGTCTTTGGAGGGTTTAAGTGGCCTCCGTGGTGTAGTGGTTAATACGCTTGACTCACACACGGAAGGTTCGGGTTCGATTTCCGGTGAGAACACGAAATTTAATGAGATTTTTCTCAAGCTTGGGTGTTCTGTGATGTCATTCACTACTATAATTGGGCTGCTTGGCCTGTTGTGGTAAAAAAAAAAAAACTACCTATTATACCCACACATATTATACCCACTTTACACACTGTGTAACATTCACCATTTTGCCTATGTTTGAACATCCATATTTCTTCAATTCTTCCATTTGTTGATTTTAGTGAAGTTAAAGAGCTGAAACCTTTATTGTTGTGAAAAAATTCATCTGACTGAATTATTTCACATAATTATCAAATTTTTAAACTTCTTCTTGGACCAGTTGGTTTTATTAAAATATTTTAGTTTGTCCAAATGTTTGTAGTAAAAAGACTGGATTTAACCCCCTCGGGAGTCATTAAAATTAACAAAAACCAACCAAAGACAGGTCATAAGCTCTGTAAATGCCTAGACTTTCAAATTCCCTTATTTAAGGTATTCTCCATCCCGGTTGTAATTTGTTAATATATACATATATATGTTCTGTTTGTTGAGTTTCTTGTACAAACGAATCTCACGCAAGTTTTATAACTGACAACGGCCTTATCGAACCCGCAATTTTCAGCAAAGTAGGGCTAACACACTTACTATTGAACTTTTAGATGGGCTTATCTCTTCTCAATTTTTTTAGGATTTCTTTTCTGATAGTTACCATCGGGTCGTATTTATTCACTAGGATTCCAATTCTATTTCACACCTAGAAATTGTATTATTCTTCCGTCCGAATACGAAAAATATTTATAATAACATTTTTTTAAATGCTGAAAAAGTTATCACAAAAATATTTTTTTAATTTTTAAGTCATCCTTACAGTAGAGGTTTTTGAGTAATACATTTTTCATTAGGCTGATAGTTTTCTCCTACGTTTCAAAAGAATAATTATACTGGAATATTTGCGTAGCACATTTTTATAAGCATCCAACTGACGCCTGTGGAATTTTAATTAAGTGGGACGAAATAAGATGAAAAGTTCATTATGTATGTAATGAAGTAATACCGACTGTTTAGAAAGTATAACCAAAAGAGTGATAAAAGTTCTCAAGGCATTTTCTCCTTCAAGTATTTCATTGTTAAAGCTATTGCCACCCTGTTTATACTACAGTTTTTTAGTTATCTTTATAAATATAATTTCTCTGTAGGTGTGATGTCACCGTACTCCTACTAAACGGCTTAATCAATTTACATGCGGTTTTCAGAGAAATATAGATCTTTGCGCTGTGCGTGTTCGTAGATATTGAAATTTTCAATCGAATATGGTAAGAATAAGTTAGGAGCATAAATGTTTTATTCATCAATCTACCAGGGTTGCATTCGAGGAGAATTCATTTGTAAAAAAATGGAAAGATGTTGTTTTTTTGTGCATAAAAATAGGTTGTTTTTGAATGTTTACAAACAACATTTGTTTTTTGCGGATCTCAATCAGATTCTTTCCTTATTTTTATTTTTATTGGATTTTTGGTAATATTAAATTAGTATTAAATTCAAAACATTCATTTAAATCGTATTCCTATATAAGTACACCCCTCTGTTGGTGAGAAGACCGGAGTTTGACGTTTGCAAAAAGAATGCCATATTTGAAAAAAAAAAAATGTTTTAGAATTCAACCATAAACAAGTACCTCGGTACCTACTCAAATTCAATATTATTTTTATATTAACAATTTTTAGTTTTGGAGTTTAATCTCAAACAAGTACCTAGATACCTACTTATTGATGAAATGTCTTTTTCTAAGCTAATAAATAGCAGGCAAGCCAATGTTCGGGCAGGATAACGTCTGTCGGGTCCGCTAGTGTGGTTATAAAAATTGAATTTTTGATTTTTGAAATTATTTTAATTAACATGTGAACTAAAAAAGCATAGGATGTAAAATACTTGTTTCGTATATTGTGAAATTTTTTCCATTTGTTCACAGTGTTTTATATATAAATACTGAACAAAAATCTGACGTTTTTGTTACTGCTGCTAACGAGCATTATTATTGATGCTGCTAACTGCTATTTAACTTTATTACTATAAATGTTCGTTTATTCACCTACTAATATTTACTAATGCTTTTTGATTATCTTCATAAAATTTTCATGGGGTAATCTTCTTAATGTATTTTATTCCAATCATTTCATCATCATCAAAATCATAATCTATTTTTTTTATTCCAGTAGGGGTTGACAGAGAAACACTATATATCGTTATGAAAAATCCACAGTATAATTAAATATTTCATTTGAACAAATATGCATTTGAAAGAAATACATTAGAATATGACGTAAATTTGTTGAATTTAAAGACAAATTTGAACAAAACATTTAGTTACATGTTGCCGTAATCACAAAATGACTGTCAATTTAAAAACATTTATTAAAATGCGTTTAACTTTGACCGCACAGGTAACTAAAACTATTAAGTGTAATTGTTGTTTTTATTTTGAATAAATTAATTGCAGATCGTCATTTTACCCCTGATTTTGCAATTGATGATGCATAACGCACTGCACAAGTCTTTATTTAGAAAAAAACATATTAAATGTCGATAAAGCTAATTTTTTTTATGTAACTTGCTATCAGGTGCTTAAACAGAAGAAAAATATTTTAATTTGAAATCTGTGGAATGCAAAAACTGAAGTGCTAGTTTCATAATAATAAAAATAATTTATTCGTAAAAAAAACAATACATACGTTTAAATGTATGATATCAAATGCTTAAAAGAAAAATTAATTCACAGACACGCCTTTTATAATTACCATCCGGTACAAGTAACAAGTAAAATAAATAATTCAAATGTACACCAATACAAAATTCATTTGTGTGTTCATCAATAATACATACATTTTTCGTCTTATTCGCGTGTGATGATTTTCCGACTGTTAATGTGTTGATTTTTTTTACATTCGTCGATTTGGCACTAAGTCGACAAAACGTTTTTATCTTTCTGTAATTATAACTTTGAATAAAATAAACGAGGTTTTGGTCCCACGGCTATAGTCTTGGACTCAATAATCAAAGATTTGCGGCTTAATATCGGTTCTACCTCGACATGATATACATTTTCTTATTGTAAATTTTGTAAAAATTATTGACAATGGTCCCAAAAATTCAAATTTTTGTGTAAATAATAAAAATGTAGAATTTATTATTATTTTCTTGATTTATTTAACTTTTTGTACATAATGTTAATTGTACATTGGCGGACTTATTGCCAAATGGCAATTTCTTCCAACCAATCAATAAAATAACCGTTTTATTTTTATTATTCAAATTATACATATTCATTAGAAAATAAAGGTTAAAAAAGCTTAAGATATTTAAACATATAAATCAATGTATTTGTGTATAAATAACCTTAAATCAATACCATTTCTCAATGAGAAAAAGGAAAAAAAGAGGAAATAAGAAAGGAGGAAAGATTAAGGAAGAGAAAGGTGTTTCTTTGGACGTGATTTAAACATAGATAATCTAATAACATCTTTGATGGTGGATGAAAGATGATTCCACAGTCGAGCGGCATGGACACTTTGTTAGTTAGAAAAAAAAGGAATTGTGGATGGGTATTAAGAGAGTGCTTTGAGAATTAGAACGAAGAGGTAAACCATGAACTGATAAGCGTTGAAATTGTTCGCGTATGTGGAAATTATTACCCGTGGAAAGAAAGTGGAAGCTTCCACCCAGTTAAAGGAATAGAAGATAAGATTTTGATAGTTGAAGTGTATTCATTACATTATGAAAAAAGAGAGTAACAGAGAGAGTAACTGAGTAGAGGTTATATGTTGAACCACCGAGCACTGATTTGAATTACATGTTGATGACGAACTACTTGTTGTAATTAAATGGTATGAACGAATTAATTAAATTACATATTGTAGCGGACTGACTGTTTATATGTCCGACTTGACATTACTACTGACTAATTGATCTACGGGTTTTATCTTTCATACAATGACCAGTGTTTATTTTACTTCTCAATGATATTTCAAGGTCATTCCGTACTGATTCCGTGTTTCTCAGCGATTTTAATTCGCTCGTTTCAGCAGTTTATCAATAGCAAATTTGATGTTTTGATAAATAATTGTTTACATACAAGAAATGTGAAAATTGGTTTTTGCACTCTCATCAATACAATAGTAGGTCAGTTGAAAGTGAGCATTCATTTCTGGGTGAATTTGGAGTCACCACAAAAATGCAAATATTTTTTTTTTTTCAAAAATTAAAATGGTATCTTCTGATCTTCCTGTTTTCAGCTTAGAACAATCTGTCGTTTTACCCAACTTTTTCATGTTCCGCAGGTTATATCTATTTTAGTACAGTATATATATTTAGTTTATTTAATGTTTGCGTAACGAAACCTTTTGAATAAAAACCTTCTCAAAAAACGTATCCTCTTTGTACTAATGAATTTACTTTAAGGTTTGTATAATTTTTATTTTTATCTTTAAATTATGTCGTAGAATTATGTAGAAAGTAAATATATTCTTAATCTGGAGATGGAGGTCAGTGCTAAATAAGTCTTTGACGTCACTGCTATCTATGTAGATCTATTTTAACGGGTCCCCGTAAATAAATTCTTGCCCTCCATCTACTAGTGGCTACTGAGTGGTAAGCGAGTGGCTTAAAATCTATGGAAATATGACCGACGTTATTTGAACGAGACCACATGACAGACAACTAAAATGTTATTTTCTTTCATTTTTGATGCCTCTGTTTTTAGGAAAAACCAGTGCAAGCGCTTTGAACTTACCTAAATTTTCACAGGCTATGGCGAGTCTATAAGCTATTTGCACCATTTTAAACTTTGGGACATTGACTGCTGACCATGTGATGATGAAACCCTTCAAGATGTTTCCTACTTGTTGATGAATTGCCCCCTTTTTAACATCAACAGACATCACAAAATGCCGTGATCTCTTCGAACGTAGTGAAACAAAAAGCTTCTGATGTCTGTCAATAGTCCTGTTTCTCTTGAATGAGTTTTCTGTGTTTTTTTTTATTAGTAAATGCGAAAAAGTTTCAATAAAGGTGCATAGACGAAATTTTTTCCCTTTCCCAAGACAATGAGATATAGACGGCCAGGAAAGAAAATCCACTTGTTAAATATAAACCCTGTAAATTTGCAGGCAAAGTCAATAATTCTGCAACTCCTTTATAAAGAAATATATGTAATCTATGGCAAAATCTCGTCCTTCAAACTCAGGCCCTTAAATTATCAGGTAATTAAATAAAGCGAGCGTCCTCACATCCTCAGGTTTAACAAGTATGCACTATCGGATGCATATATGCGTATGTTTGTATATGTTGTATTTTATTTTTTTGCAAATTTAACCACATAACTATACTGAGTTAATAGCAGGCATATAAAATGCTTTCACACTTCTTCACAATCCCGCTCTTTATTCACATTCAAATCACGTATAGAATGCCACTTCCTGAATATATGAGTTTTTCCTTTCTCGTTCCCCTATTTTCCCCTCTTCACCCCCTACTCTATTCATTGTATAGTGTAGATATTTAGTAAATTTTTATTTGTAAAATATAAACATACTAATTTACA
The DNA here is from genome assembly GCF_059751315.1 of Micrasema longulum. Classification (NCBI taxonomy): domain Eukaryota; kingdom Metazoa; phylum Arthropoda; class Insecta; order Trichoptera; family Brachycentridae; genus Micrasema; species Micrasema longulum. The sequence continues at coordinate 31,136 of NW_028277486.1, read as the reverse complement.
AATTTATTGAAATACAAACACATGTAATGATTTATAATTTTTATGTTAAATAATAATATGCATGCTCTCATTTTCCATTATATTATATCCCGACTCACCGCAGGGCTCTCGGCCTCATAGATTGAGGTACATGTTATTATTTTTTTATAATAAATTTATTTGTATAAATAAACAAATAAAAAATACCTACAATATGTTCATTTACCACTCTTTTTTTTATTGAACAGTTTAGTAAGTCTACCTTTATGTATTATATTTACTTTATAAATTTATTGCAAAAAATAAGTATACATATTTAGTGACAGGAAATCTATATAAAACTAGTGAATAAAAAATGAAAACAGATTGTTCTGTGTTTAGGATAGTCTCCAACTAACATGGCTCAGCCTGTTCTTAGATGGAGACTTTTAAAGCATAAGTGCTTCAATTTATTTAAACCTTACATATATATGAAGTGTTTAAATAAATAAAGACATATTAAGGTTTGATGTTGATGATGATGCAAGATACCTCACCAGAAATGAGCATCTTACTCCATTGAAGAGGTAGAAAAGAAAAATATAAAATTACAATTGTATTTATATACAATTTTTTTTTTTTTTAAAAAAAAAAAAAAATTATCAGGATATAAAAATTCAGTTTTAATTGAATTTTTTTTTTCGTTGTAAAAACATAAATATTATTCATATCAATAAATAGATGCGAAAGAGATAAAAAAACCACTAAAATGTTTTCTGATTTGGAAAACATTATTTTATTACCTCCAAAGCATTGAGCATGTTAGGTTTCATAATTCGAATGAGTAAACACTTTAATAATCCAAAGGCCCTTATTTCATTATATTATACATTTGTCAGAAGCCATTTGGAATACGCCTCTCAGATATGGAATCCCCAGTATGCCATATATATAAGTAGAATAGAAAATATTCAAAACAAATTTATAAAGTACCTTAAATACAAAACCGGTATTTCTTATGTATCTACTCTCACTGCCTCCACCTTCCATGGAATCATTTCTCTACAATACCGCAGAGTGTGTGCGGACCAACTACTGCTTTACAAAATTGTGACAGGAATGGTTGACTGTACAGAGCTGCTTGGTTTAATAACAATACATGTGCCAGCCAGGATTTGTAGACGGTACCACCTGTTTCATGTACCAACAAGTAAAACATCGTATGTTAAAAATGCTTTTTTTCGTAGGACTTTTTCAATGTACAATACAAAATTTAAAAATATAGATTATACAAACATCACTCTGTCAGATTTAAAATTTAAACTAAAAATGTATTATGTAACTTAGTAGACATTATAATAATAAATATGTACATCTCCCCCCCCCCCTCCTTATCCTATCTTCAAGCATTTTTGTCCTTATCCCGCCCAATTTACAGTAACTTAATATTCTTAAAATTAATATTTAAAAAATCTTTGATTATTGAGTACTTGAAAATAACATTTTTATATGTATAAATTGTATGTATTTATTTGATATGTAATATATATATTCTTTACTAACTTTGTATACTATGTGGAAATCTGTTATTGGTTCTGAGTTTATACACTATATCTGTTTGCTTACTAAAAATATGTATGTAGAACTGTTGATTTCCCTAATAAAATAAAAATAAAATAAAATAAAATAAAATTACATAAGAAAAGCGCTGCCCTTCCTTATAAGACACGGAAACTGACCGTTTATACTAAAGTGCTCATAAAATATTGGTAATTTTCGCGAAGACAAAAATAAAAGACGATTTCGTAACAGCGATACACCACTCGCACTAAAGTTTATCGACTCTAACCTCGCCATGTTTTTAATAACCCCTCGATAAAATGTCAAGAACAATTTTGTGAAGAAATTTGACGCAATATTGTCTTGGAGTTTCTTTTCATTTATTACTAATGAAATTCGATTTGAGAACTCTTAATTCAATCTTTTTAACCATTTATTCCAATTGGTTGAAAAATGAACAAATATTAGTATAAATACTGAAATCGAAATTTGAAATGTATAATTCGGATATTCATAAGGTTTTTTTAAATAACAAAGACAAAAGAAAAATAAATTGTTTTAAAAGACGAGAAATTTCAGGAAATTTTATGTGTATCTGTGATTTAGTTGTCATTGTTTTGTTTTGATGAGCTACATGTTTATATGTATTTAATTATAAATTTTATTCTGTTTCAAAAGTAGAGAAATTTTATGTGTATTGGCAGTTTTGTTGTCACTGTTTTGTTTTGATGAGCGACATGTTTATTCTTATTTAATTATAAATTTTACTTTGTTTAAAAACGACGAAAAATTTCAGGAAATTTTATGTGTATTGGCGATTCAGTTGTCATTCTTTTGTTTTGATGAGCTACATGTTTATATGTATTTAATTATAAATTTTACTCGGTTTAAAAAGAGGAAAAATTTTACATTAATTCATCACACAATTAAATCAATGTTATTTTACAATACTTGTTCAGACGTGAATATTTTTTTAATTAAATTTATTTATTTAAACCATTGAACGTTGTTTGCGTGAGTAAATCTGAAGTAATTTTATTTATTTATTTAAATATTAGAACGATCACATAAGCCAAATAACAAACGAATATTCTACTTAAACGCAAAGGATAAATCAAGCAAGCGAAGGAGTGCAGAATAACCGATATGCTGCGGCAAAAATAATATAATCATTAAGGGTTGTATTTGCAAAAGTGTACACGGGTATAATAAGTATGAATGTAATTTATATGTATGTAAATAATAAAAAAAGTATGTATATAATATAAAAAATATGTAAATTTTGTATCCTAAATTTGTTGCAAGAGGAAAAAACATTTGAGAAGGAAATATGGAAGTCTAGGCATTAACAGAGCTTATGACTTGTCATTGGCTGGTTTTTACCATTCTGCCTATGTATAAATAGTCAAATTTCCTCAACGACGTCTGTTGATTTTTGTAATTCTCGTTTTCTTAATCGGACTTAATTTTCCGGGATTACCAACAAACTAATGAACTTACATAGCATATCGCCGTCAGAATTGTGAAAATTAGATTAAGGTGACAGACAAATTGAATTTTTATACTGAGGCTGCTCTAATGGCAATGCGTGCATCAATGCAAATTTAAAGATAAACGTCAATATTTATTTTTAAATGAAATAAAAAAACATTCATTATTATTCGTTCATTAAAGCCAAAAAAACTAATTGTTTTTGCAATGGGTGGATCTGAAGAGAGGCTACTTGTGGGTAAGGCTTTCAATGTTGACTTTCGTGAATTAAAAGAGCTGAAACCTTAATCATGTGTGTGAGATTCATCCGGTCACAGGTACAGTCTACTCGAAACATTGTTAATTTTGTTTGCTTTTTTTAAATTTCGAAATATGGTTAAAATTCAAAAACAAATTAAAAAAAGTAAGTTGTTTTGATAGTTTTTTTTGGAAAAAAAAATGGTTCATAGGGCACTGCAATAAGTTAATGCAGTGCATTTGGACGACGTTCATTCAGGCATTTAGGTACCTGTCCAGGGACAGTAAGTGTAGCAGTGTAAAACCACAATATAAACAAATATTTTAATTTAACCTCACCAGAAATTGAACCCAGATCATCAAGCATGGTAGGCAAATTCTCTAACCGCTACACTATTGAGTAACTTTTTCAGGATTATTAAATAAAAGTAGCTGTCGAGTCGAAAACACTCTTCCAGGATTCTGGTTCTTTATTTTAAAACTTTTTTTTTTCCACCCGGCCTCAGTAAATAAACTTACGTAACAATTTTCAGATAAATTGTAAACATTGAAAACATTGAAAATGAAAGATTGTTGAGGGTTGATGGAGCTCCTACTCCAGTGAGAGATTGAAAGAAAACACGAGGTTGCTGTTGCTGCGTATTTATTAGATGGCGAATAAATAGTGAAATGAGTCGTGCGAGTGTTATGATGACGAGGAGTTGAAATAACTGCACTTGATCTACATGCTGGAACTAAGTGACTAATGCTGACTGACTGCCTGACTGACTGAACTGATTGAATTAGGCGTTACCAAGCCCCGTATTTGCTTTAAAGACCACGTTTTTTTGTTGTTCATTTCTCCATGGTAGGGACGATGGTAATGTAATGCTGGACATCAATTTCGTGTATTTCAGAATATAATGTATTGAATTCAATAGAAAACGCTCAGTTTCTTCTTGGAGTCATGCCTTTATATTTTAAGTGAAATTATTTAGCACGTCATCGATCATGGACTATGAACCCTACATAAATTATTAAGATGCAGAAAGGTAAGATAAATAAAAATAAAAATAAACAAGTGTAAAAGGTATTGATTGATTTGATGTTTATTTTGTAGAACTCCATGTTTAAACTTATAATACTTGAAATCAAACACTGATTTGAGTCTGCTGAATACTTTATTTTAATTTTACAAATATAACAAATATAAAAACAAAAAATTCATTAAAAAAAACCTTCGTTTGAAAATGCCCTAACAAGGCAAAACAGTTGTAAGGAAATTTTTGTTTTAATATTTTTTATATTTTTAGACTCAAATCAGTGTTTGATTTCTAATATTATAAGTTAAAGTAAAATAAGGGGAAAAATGAAAACATATACACATTTTATAAATGTTGAGTTTTTGTGGTAAGAATTATTTTTCTGAATTCTCATCATAATACCCTTCTCATATAATGAACAAATTACCAACTCAAAAATTTCATTCAGGAAATAATAAAGCTCCAAAAATTTAATTAAAATAATAAAACGAGAATTTTTTCTCATTTGATTTACATCAATCTAAGGTCCACCGCAAAATGTTGTCGTCGTCAAAAAACGTTGTATCTGACAAAGAGGCAAATTATTTAATAAAAAGTTAAAAGGACAAAGTGAAAGTTTAAATTAAGTAACGTTAGAAAATTTTACCAAAGGATTTAATAAGTTTATTTTATTATTACGTTTAGAATTTCAGTTTCGATAAAAATACGGCATTTGTTTTATATTGTTTCTCAATACTTATTGTTTGGTTAAAATTATTTTTAATGTTAGTCTAAAGCAGTAATCTGTTTTTTCTATTTTATTTTATCGTCAAAAACATTTTTCAATTTGTGGTGTGGCATTTTTCAATTATAGATTTAAAATTTTATACAAACCACTTTAACTTTTGAACTAAACGTCGGGCGGTTAAGAAGTAAATTCCTCATTATCAGGACTTGAACTGACGATGAAAAAATAACCTAAAAACCTGTCGACGTATAACTAAAAAAATTAAGTGATTTATACAAATTTATAAATAAATAAGCATTAACTTTCTGGTCAAACATTAACATTTTTGTGAATATTTGTATATACAGGTATATATTATGTTGTTATATAACCACTTACCGACTTTTAAATGTCTACTGATTTTGAGACGCACATACGTTCTTTAATTTAAATGCATCTACCATAGTGATTTATCTAAGTGTAATAAGTGTCCTGACAAAGAGACGGGTATGCCCTGAAACCGGTAAACATAGGAAAGTCGGGGAGTTGTTGATACGAATATTTACTTACATTTATTTTTTTAAAATATTATCTTGCGCGCGAGTCTTACGACTTAATAAAAGTACACTGAAAAATAATAAAATATAGCAACGATGAGAACCATTTTTTGAAAATGAGTAAGCTTTTAGGTGGGTTGTCAAATACATTTTTTGAAATTAATTATTTAAATGTTTGTAATTGAATTACTCTATCTATGGTATGAAGGCTGTTTGGAGATCGGATATTTACTAAGTGAAAACCAAATGCCTCCTATATAACGCCTGCATAATACAAATTCTACTCTACGAATGCAAATCGTGGCACCTTATTAGGGCCCAAACAGCAACATACTGATTTGTGAGAATAGGTGTTTCGAAAGAATTTTGGATGTGCGGTGGTTTGACTTGGTAAATCATAATTCATTTTGGTTTTTTAAATATTCGAAATGGAATTTCCATTTCGCCCACGGGAGGAAACAATGATATATAAAATGTTGTTTTTAAAATTTTCTGTTTAATTTTTTTAAATGTAGATTCTTCATTCAATTAAATATTAATCAATTTAAACAAATTTCTTTATATAACAAGACGTCCCGATAAAGCTTGAATTAATAGTTTGCCTGCGGGTGATCAGACAAGTGTGAGTTACATTCAAATAAGAGAGTCCTCACTATTATTCCCTGTCCGAACTTTATGGTACATAGGACACTGTATTGGTACACTAATCGCATCATTGCTTGATCGTTATTGTTACATGAAGGCAGGATGATTAGTCTAACCCTTCAGGTGCCAGTCCAGGATGTTTTAAATACCTTTTAACACCCTTTTAAATAAATATTTATCCTCGATCATGTCGGGAATCGAATCCGAAAACTGCTTCTGGACTTGATAGTTACAAAACGTGTCTGATTTCTTATTTTATCTAGCAATATAATTCTTAAACTTTTCTCGATGTATAGAAATGTTTTCATTTTTTGCTTTTTAATATATATGTAAATATATTTCGTAAGTATTTTTGGTTTTTTATGTGTATTTACTTGATGCTGCAATTTTATCATTTTTTTATGTATTTATTTTTTTACACATTTTGTCCATATGTTAATTCCTAATATTTATGTTCAATGCATATGTTAAAGCCAATTTATGTCGTTCATGTAAAAATGCACAACAGAGAAGGCAACGGAAAACCACCCTGGTCATCTTTTCCTAGGAGTCCAACCTTCGAGCAATTGTCCTGGCTTTGGAGTAGCACAGGACCGAGATGCTTTTGCTTTTGTGATCGCCAACGCCCGGGGGACCTAATAAGGAACCGCAAGATTTAAAAATAAATATATAAACATTTATTATTATATGTTTATTCAAAATTTGTTACGACAGAGTGGAAAAATATTTTTGAGAAGAAAATATGAAAGTCTAAGAATTTAGAGGGCCTATGACCTGTCATTGGGTGGTTTAAGTGGCCACTTTACACACTGGGTAACATTCACAATTTTGCCTGTTTAAATATCCACATTACCTCAACTCTTCCATCTGTCGGATTTTGTGAGCTGATGCCTTCATTACGTGGGTGAGGATCATCCAGCTGAACCATTCCACGTACTAGTCAACGCCTGAAAACTATTTTTAAATTTTTGTATTACTTATATCAGTTAGTTCAATCAACAATGTTTTGAGTAGGGTTTTTCTCCCTTGGCAGCTCACATTCAAAACAAAGTAGATATATTATAAAAGGGATGATGTTTGCCAAATAATGATATATTATTACATAAGAATGTTATTTTGTAAAACGGAAGAAACATGCTTGTTAATTTTGTTTACCAACATGACAGACTATAAATATACATCTATAATCGACAAATGTCGAAAAATCCAAATCAATATTAAAAAATGTAAATCAAGTATGTAAAAGTTAATAATATTTTAATTTTTTTAAGCACTTTTTTATCATTATTCCTTTTCCGTAGCCAATGGTGCATAGAGCATTGTTTAGGTACACCAATCGCAGCATATCTTGATCAATTTTGTTACATGAAGGTAAAAGGGAAATCAGCGACAGCATGCAGGCATTGTCACCGTGGGTGAGAAGTAATGAGTAAATACACTATTCTTTTATCATTCTATTTTAAGTTTACAATGGTAAATAAGTACAAACATTTTATTTATAGTTTTCCAAATTCTATTCTTGTGTAATATAAATTTATTTTTGTCATATTTCGTAGATTGATAATTATAAGTTTGAGATCATTTTAAGTCTAGTTTTAAGTACCTATTATATTATAACCTTATTATTGTATGTGACTGTAGATTTTAATTATAAAAAAAAAAAAAAAAAAAATGATTACTCTTACAGTTCAGGTCAACACGGGGACTATGAAATATTCATATTGTAAAAACACATTTTCAAATAAACATTTTATGTCAACCATGTCAGGAATCGAATCCAAGATATCTTTCATGGTAGGCAAACGCGCTGACCACTACACTACAAGGCCACTTTGCATCGTTATTATTTTAAATAGTAAAATGAAATAACTTTATTTTTTACATGTACCACATTACTTTTCAAAATTTAATAACGAACTGGTTTCGGCAAAATACTATGCTTTCTTCAGGGTTAGTTGAAAACTAACAACACATACATATACAATTTATCAGTGAGGGTAGAGTGTGGCTAAGGAAAGAGAGATGTGGTAGAAACGATGTGATATGTATTTATATATAAATACATATATATATATATATATATGATTTTGGTTTGTAATTAACCCTGCATAAAAATAGTGTTTCGCCGAAACTAGTTGGTTATCAAATTATATAAAAGAAACAATTATTTTATTTTAACATATTGAAAAAAAAAATAAGTTCAGATTTCATAATAACATGATTATTGTAAAACCGAGTATTTATTGAGAAAAATAATCATGAATTTATGAAATTATGATCATTAAATGCGTATTGCTAATTGACTAGATTATATTTTCATGAAGTATATAAGAAATAAGTTAAAGAATATGTGTGTTATATAATATACCACATCTCTCGTATTTCTCTTTTAAAAATATATTTTTGTGTAATAATATGGGTAATATAATTTAAACAACGGAAAACTTTTTTAACCTAATGGGATTTTTGTAGGATTTCGTTATTATGTAAAATGTTACATGCGGCGTCTTTATAAAAAGATGTTTATTTATAATGAAGTTAAAGAATAATACAAAATTCTGTTATGCAGAGTAGGCCCTATTATTTATGAAAACCAATTCTAGATGGTGTTTCTATCACATTCACTCTCGCAGGAAGCGCAGTGGCGAGAAGCAAGATGGCGATATCTGGCGTATTGGACGCTGTGTAGTATATTATTGCCAGGGAGAGGTAAAATAATTCTGGTGTTGCCATTAATTAGCATAACAATGGTGAATTCTGGGCCAAATTCAGCAAACTCGACAAAATGGCGTCTACCTAAAAACTCGGAATTCCACTATTGGACACTGAGAAAATAAAAACTCAGGCAGAAGTAAACTTCGTGATTATTTGAAATTTATCCGAGAAATTTTTCAATACTTCCAAATGAAATAAAAAAAAACATTAATTAAATAATTGGGATTTTATGTCAAAATAACCCGCAATTTCTCTTTTTTTATGTAAAAAATAAAAAAAAATATTATGAAATATTTGTATATAACCACTTACCGACTTTTCTCTATCTACCAGTTTCGAGACGTACCCGTCTCTTTGTCAGGACACCAACTAAACCAAAATGCAAACCAATATGCAAAACCTACTAAACATCTTTACCATAGGTGTTGCACAAAAATATAAAACAAATACAGCATAAATATATAAAAATATAAAACCTTAGATTAGGACAAATATGCACTGATTAAATTATGAAAATATTATGTTGTTTGAGAATTAATGAAAAAAATAGAGGGGATGGAGGGAAGGGATAAGCTTAAAAAGTTTGATAGGGTGACCATTACAGTGGAACATCGTATAAAGGACTGTATTGGAAATTTGTTTGATTATTGATAAAAGGAACGTTATTTTTTAAAGACAACAATATTTTGGAATTGTCCAAATTCCTGTAGACAAGGACTGGATTCGACTCCCCGGGGAGCTGTGTACATCAACATATCACAACAGAGATGAAAAACATTTAAGAGAAGGTAATATAGAAGTCTAGGCATCTACAGGGCTCATGACCTGTCAATGGCTGGTTTAAGTGGCCACTTTACACACTGTGTAACATTCATCATTCTGCCTATATTTGAACATCCATATTGCTTGAATTCTTTCATCTGTTGATGTTTGTGAAGTTAAAGAGCTGAAACCATTTTATATTAAATAACATAATAACGATAAGAATTGAAGACAGACCAGCGAAGTTTCTCAATAAAAATCATAAATATAAAATTATGGAACAACAAAAGGGTGTGTTTATGCGAATTTGTATGAGAGTAAGTGTAGAGTTGTGAGGGTGTGTATTTGTGTGAGAGTAATTGTTCAGGTGTGTGTAAGCGTAAGCATCATGAAATAGTAAGTGAGAGCGTATCGCAGTCAGAAAGAATGAGTCTAAATTTATTTTGAAATAAATTAAGGGGCACGTTAAATATATCAATAGATGAAAAAAAAATAATTAAAGTTTGAGCAAGAACGATAGAAGAAAGAGTGTTGTGCATAATTAGTGCTACAGACTAGCAGATGGAATAAACACTTATTTTTTGTCATGCAAAAGGGGACATTAAAATTATTTTTTTTAACTTTATGATTTAATAATTCATATAAATAGCATAATTCTGATATAGTGCGTCTATTTTCATGCGTAAAAAATCCATTTTGTTAAGAAGATTGGCTGTAAGTGTAAAGAGTTTTATTGTGTTTGTAATAAATCTGTCAAAGGACACTACAAACATTTTACGTAAAATGTGTTACATGTTACCAAATATTATTTCTTTACATTATATAACTTTGTATTTAACTTTAATTTTTTACATATTGGCTACGGCCATGAGTTATAATAATAAATAAAAAAAAATAAAAAAAAATATGAAGTATAGAGAGTTAAATACAAAAGAAAGACATTTGCTCAAATTATGGGTAATGAAAGAAATATTTCTTTATTATTGATAGTTTTAAGATATTACGGAATAATTTTTATTATTTAATGCACACAATACACAATTATATTTTTTTATGTCCTGACTTGTTTAAAACATCCATGTTAAGTCAATCTCTTTTATATACAAATATAAAAAATTATAAATCTTCAAAACAATGTACAAAGTAATCAAAATAATATACAAAATAATAATAAAAATACACATTTAATTATTCATGGCAATATGTAATTATTAAAAATGAGTTATTTAATAATTTAATTCGGTAATAAATTGATAGTAAAAACACTAAATACAAAATCCCTACTACTACTACTACCATCACGACATTTCCTCGTAGGGGTTGGCAGAGAGAATGGACCGCCACATACGTCTATCTTGGCTTACATTCCTAGTTTCTTCCACATTCATACATCTAGTCATACATGCTCTTCGGTTGTGTCTGCTTTTGACATGACCAGACTGAAGGTTTTGGTTTATCTGATCATGTTACGTCTTCCTTGGTCGTCTTCGTCTAACGTTACCGTTCATTTTTGCCATACACACTTGTTTAACCATTTTTTTGTCATCCATTTGTTCTACATGACCAAACCATCTCACAGACCCTTTCTTAATCTTATCAATTATTCTTGACTCAGATTTACACTCCCACCTGATTTCATCATTCGTAATCCTGTCATCCATTGATTTCCCACACATTCGTCTAAGAGATCGCATACAAAATAATTCAATAAAATAATAATAGTAACACGCGTATATGGTAGAATATGTAATTTAATAAAAATATTTATAAATAATTGTATACTTAGATTAGCAATCGTTAAAATAAAAACACATATGTAATGTTATTGAAATAAAATTATGATCAATGTGGGTTAAATATAAAAAAATCGAAACAATATATAAGAACATGCACACGAGTTGTATGTAAACAATTCAGCAGGGCCTTACTTTAAAGATTCTGTAAATATTTGAAAGAATTAAAATAAAATAAAAAAAATGAATAAAAAAAGATAGGAATTTTTTTTTTGAGAAGGGAACATGGAAGTCTAGGCATGTACAGGGCTTATGAACTATCATTAGCTGGTTTAAGAGGTTACTTTATACACTGTGTAATATTCAATTTAAACTTTTTAGGGCTATTGACGTTGACTCGTAGTCGGTACAGCCATGTCCCTAATTTCCGGCGTTGTCTTTTAGCTCTACTTGGGAGGGTGGCTTCCCGTTTACGCTGGGAAGCCTAACTGTGGCAAACGCGGGTGACAAATCAGCTCAAACACACGGTAACGCGAACGTTATGGGAAGATGATCAGTCCTATATTTCAGCGCTCAATCCAAAAACAATAATTGCATTTTTTAACCACCTCCAAAACTAACATTTCAAGTCAACTCTGCCTGGAATCCAACCCTGGACCTCAGGAATCGAAGGCGAACGCATTGCCCACTTCTTAACGTGGCCGACTTATATCGGAACTATTTTCTTTTTCAGGATTTTTACCTGAGAGCCGCCATCGAGCTGGAAACATTAGTTTAGAGTTCTGGTCCTATTTCACACACATATCGGTGTTTTTCATCCGCCTGAATAGATAATAACATAAACTTCAATATTTTATACGGAAAAAGTTCAATATTAAGAAAAAAACAACGTAATAAATGACTTGGAAATAAAACTCTCCTACGGAACACTTAAATTTGGTTAGATTCTTAAAGTAATGAAATGTTTCCTTGGCATTTCTTCTATTTCTCTTATGACGTCACGATACGTTACGTTATCTGGAAGGAAGCAATTATTTCGGGAATAAAATAAATTGACAAGGAATTTCAAGGATGACATCCGTTTTACCTTAATGGAAATCGAGGTGAAAAATATATCTAAAAAATAACACGATTGAGATATAATATAAAAAAAATATTGAGTAAGTGAATTAAAAAATAAATAAATAATTAATTGCTTTTTTTAATTTTCCTAATCATTAAAAACCTTTTTTCTATGTATTTATTTATTGTTTTCCATAATTTCAAATACGAGTATATGGATTTTTTTATTTAATTAATCATTTTTCGGTATTAAAGTTTCCATAAATTATTAATAAATTTAATATTATATTACATTATTCAAACATGAAACAATTCCTCTTTTAAAACTAAAGAGTCTCCAAGAGTCCTCTTTTAAAACTATTCCCGTTATGATTTATTTTATCTTCTTTCTCTCTCTTTCTTTCAATTTTCTGTTTCTTTCATACAATATTTTATTATATAAATAGCAACGCATGTAATTATAAGTTAGTTAAATTCCTGACGATGAGGTAGTAACCTCGAAACCGGTTGAAGTGTAATTTAAAAAAATTAAGTGGTTTATACAAATTTATAAAAAAATAAGTGTGAAACAATTCCCCTCAATACGTGTTTTGACTGAAAGAGATGAAATGCACTCAATCCAATGACAGTGTTTTTTTATTTCATTGATATGGATATAAAATAAAAAAAATATTGTGATGCCTATTTCCAAAATAAATCTCTTCCTTGTATTGCCAAGTCATTTTTTTTAAAATTTTAAGCATTTGCATAGGAATTGGTGTAATGTTTGATTTCCAAGAACATATCGGGGGCTTAGGGTCATAAGAGCGAAACTACAAAAAATGCTGTTTTGTGTTAAGTACTAATCTGATATCCAAACAAAATATCCTGTTAGTGACAAAAAGATGAAACTCATCCGATAAGTACTGACCTAGATAAATTTGTGTGAAACTACAAATGAAGCGTTTTGTTTAAAGTCAGAAGAATAAAACACCTTTTACATCATTTTGTTAATTTACTAATGTAAGCGCAAGTTAGGGTCATATAGACGAAAGCGTAGTTTCATATTTTTGTCTCTAAAACATTTTATGCTCTATTAACTGTTTTTTTTATTTTCTTTATTTGTTACCCTTAAAAGACAGTATTATTTTTTGAAAACTGTTTTATCATTTATCTCAAAACTGTGTTTTTGTAGTTTCGCCCTTATGACCCTTAACCCCCGATATATAAGTAGTAGAAATGGTATATCCTGAAAACCATTATCAGCGAATATGGTGAATTGAACGTAGTTATGCAGAAAGCAGCCAGCCATAGAAAAGTGAAACTGAGATAATAGCTCGTTTGTAAAAAGAGTAAATAATATAATCTCCACAACATTTGGATTGTTTTTGACTTTGACAGATGATTAACAAATAATACATTAGAGTTTTTATTTGAAATTATAGTAGGGCCAATTTAATAGGTCACATTTGACATTTGTCGGTTTTAGCTTCATAGTGAGATGACCTGCTTAAAAACATCGATTAAAGTTAATAAATCGATTCGAACTTCAAACATAATATATGTGAATTGAATTCAGTTACTATGAAAAAGTACTTATAGGTACTGTAATTTTATTTTTAAAACCATAAGTCAAATCCCTGTCCCATTTTAACTTTCTATCGTAAATTTAAGGAATAAAATAAAATAAGTACACAATTTAACAAAATTATCAACATTTGATTTTTCTGGGTAACATCCCTAGTGTTTAAAAAGAAAAAGGGTTCACTGATGCAACATTGTAACGACGTTTGGAACAGAAAAAGTTTATTATGTTTAGAATGGTGTATTAGTGAAAGTAAATCGTAAAATTACCTTCTTTTGTCGTTATTACAATAAATATGTAATCGCAATTGAAAAAAATGAAGCAATTGTGCAGTTCTAAAGTCGAAAAAAAAAAAAAAAAATATTACCGCCCTTACAAGGTTATGTTGTTGAATTTTGATGAAGTGTCAAATGTGAACTATTAAATTGGCCCTACTATAGTATCTTATTACGTATTTGACCAGTTTTAGTTATAGTTTTCAAGTGCCTTAAGATTTTTCTAGAGCTGAGGGTGTTTTCTTCAAATCGGAAAATGCCGTTTTTTAGATTAAAACTATTTTTAGAAAATTATTATTACAGTTTTTTGTATGAAAGTGTCCTGGATGTTTTTAGCAAAACATAGAATTAACCTTACTGCACCCAATAACACCAATATATCAATTTTTCAAAATTGTGCACTGGATGCTTTCTGCAAAACTACGTTCAATTATGATTTTACACGTTAGTAAAATTTGAGTACATATGTACCATATGGTTACGCATATATTATATAGATATGTAGGGTTGATTATTGTCACAATTTCAATATCCAACATACCCACAACCTTGTCTACCTTCCGTCAGTATTCCTTCATGACCCGCCATAATGCCTCTAGTGTCCATTCGCAACATTATTTGTTGATTCCCGCGCCGATTTATATTTACTGTCCATCCAATCGCGCCAGTGTTGTGTCAGAAGTCCGCTGCAGGTGGACTTCCGCAATTTACGTATTTGGTGCCGTATCTTTAGTGTCAAGTGTCCAGACCCAACTGCTGCAGGTATGCGAAACAACTGGTTTGTTGATTTTATTTTCTAGTCCATCTTTCTTGAGGTTGTAATTGACGATTGACACCACTTACGGCATTGCTACGATGGTATTAACTTATTTTAATGAAATTATAGTCCCGTTTGCTCAATAATATCGTAGAAGCTTTGGGACTTTGCCTACGTTAATTCGTTGTAAGCAAAATAATGTGAAAAATGACCGATAAACGATGCAATTTGAGTTAAATGCAATTCCTGGCAGCGGGATTATGATTTTACGGGCTAAGAACGGGATATGTACCCTTATTATCTTACGTTCTTTTACATGTTAATATGCCATGTATTTTTTAATTATGTTTTTGTTCTGTACAATCAATATTGTGATGTGTATGTTGTTAAAGTGTTATACATAATTTACCTCCAACTCAACATAGGGTTTTGTTCCATGGAGTTGGGATTTGTATCTCAATAAATGTTACATAAATACCATACATTGTGAATTAAAAAAATAAAATTGAAAAAATGACAGATCAAAAGCCCTAGCCTAGACTCTCATATTTCCTTTCTTTAAATACTCTCCATTTCTGTAGTAATTTATATTTTTTAAATTTCCACGTTTTAACGAAAATTCACACGCTTTGGTGTCTTATTATTACTTTTATTCTTATTTTGCGATTTTCATTTTACGTTTGTAAATAAAGCATGTGCAATTTTCAATTATTTTTTTTACCGCTGTGTTTTAATTTTAATGGATGTGATTTAAAATTTCAATCTGTTCCCTGAGTTTTATTTTTAGCACCGTACTCAAATGTTCGCCGAGTCTTTCATTTAATTTATTTGGAATAAAACTGATTCCACCCCTGTTGGTAGGAAGCAGAGAAAACCAGAAATATAATAAAAGTCTGAACTTAATGAAATTTTTTCACCTGTACGTAATATTACGTCATTTGTCTTTCGTTATTGCTAACGGTAATTTGTTACACACATGACAGTTATGAAAGGCGATGTTTGGTGACGTAGGCCGTTAATTTAACATCGTATTTAGACGTGCTGACATAAAATTCTTATACACATCCCATGACACGTAATTTACAAGTCAATATTGTCTGTAATTATTATTTTGGGCTATGAGATATTTAAATTTTCATAAAAAATACTAATACAGCGGTTAAGAGTGAGACATTAGAAACTTCACCACTCTTCCAAAATAAGCAATATGCAAAACTGACGAGTGAACCGTTAATTATATACATATGGTTATGTTAATATCTAACCTTAAATAAAAGCGTCTGTCAGTTACAATTTTTATAAAAAAATAGCGAGCAAGTGGATAAGGAGTAGATCTTTTCATATCCTGTAAATTATTTTTATAACTAAAAGTTGTGCTGCTTTTAATTGTCAAATATTTAATTCTTTTTACTTTTTATGTTTTGCAAATTATATTTGTTATAATTTTCTCATTATTATTAATTTAAATCATTAATGTTTGTTCTTTTAATTATAAATGGTTTATTTTCTAATTTATATTTGTGCTTCAATTATTATTATTAAAGGTATGTTTTCTAATTAAAATTAATGCTTCAATGTTTATGATTATCCTAATTTTGACTAATGTTTCATTATTTAATTTATACCGGTATATTTTCTAATTTATATTTTTGATTCAACTTGAATTATTACCTTTACGTAAACTTTAAAACTTTTTCTAATTTATGTATATGTTTCATTTTTTAATTATGAATGGTTTATTTTTAATTTATATATTTTTAAAGATTATTATCGGTATGTTTTCTTATTTATATACTCAACATTATTATTTGAATATTTTAAAGCATCATTAAACGAAACAAAATAAAAAATACATGTAAAAAGAATGTTCTTCCTAAACAAATAATTATTCTAGCTAGTTAGGACCTGAAACAAAGAACCTCCGTTCATTCTAAAACTGTCAAATAAATAAATAAAATAACTACAATGATTGAAATCTCGAATTCCATGAATGCAGAAACTTATGTGAAAACTCAGTAAAATCTCTTTCTTGTCATGTTCAGACATTTCATAAAAAAATGCTTTCAAAATTCCAGAAAAATTCAGTTAAAAATACGTAAATGCATTTAAATTACATCAAATTATTAATCATCATCATTCCATGTCCACTCCCTAGTTGGAGCATATGATGTTTTAAAAGAACTCCTATGCATCTCTATCGGCTGCCAGTTCCTGTGCGTCCTCCTAAGTCAGGTTTGCGTCCCGAAGATCTGACATAAACTGCTGACAAACAGTCTGCAGCGAACGTCCCGGACGCCGAGAACCTGATGCCTTGTAAAGTAGGCAAGCGTGGTTAAGGCTCTTAGGAGGCATCCGCAGTATATGGCCTAGCCAATTGTATCGACTCCGCTTGATGATAGTTGTTACTGGAGTTTGCTGCGCCTTAAACTTTAAGATTTTAACATCGATTCCCGTACTAGGTAAATCTAAGATATTATATCAAATATTGCGTTTCCCTTAGTTTCCTAACCTGCGCGTTACGGTGCTGTGTAGTCACTACATAATAAAAAATAAGAGATTTAAAAAGAGAAAAATGAATATTTATAGGAAATGGCTTTAATTAACCATTATTTAATTAAAAAATGATGATGATGATTTTTTAAAATTTTTGTTTTATTGCTCTTATATTTTTTATACTTATACTTATATTTTTTTAAGTACTAATGTTGTTTTATTTTTTTTTTTTATCATTATCTAGTTATTCTCAACCTTAATGTGTTATGTTTATATTAAGTACATAAGATTTTCTCATGGTTATTGTTATCTTTTATATATAAATGTTATGTTTCTTTTTAACTATTTGTTTTTTGTATTATATATTTACTAAATTTTTTAGTTTTAATTATTCTTTTATATCATACTATATACTACATGATTATTGTGCACTGTTGTGATTATTTCTGTATTTTTTTTAAAGGTTCTTTGAACCGTTGATGTATAAATAAATAATATTTCAAATCTAACGGCTGAAAACATGAAAAAAACATTGGGTATCGCTACCGCCTCGGGTGAAACGTGCACCCACGCCAACTTCCCGAGAGCTACTAAGTAGCTAGTACTAGACTACGTGACTAGACATGTAGTGAACGTGTAATGCCACGTGTTATTGGTATACCGTGAATATAATTTTGATGATATTTGTAATATATCCCCGATTACCAATAAAATTCTTTTTTGTACCTAATAAGTACTTAACATATTACAACAGAGAAGAAGAATATTTAAGAGAAGGTAATATAGAAGTCAAGGCATCTACAGGGCTTATGACCTGTCTATGGCTGGTTTAAGTGGCCACTTTACACACTGTGTGACATTCACCATTCTGCCCATATTTGAACATCAATATTCCTTAAATTCTTTCATATGTTGATGTTTGTGAAGTTTAAGAGCTGAAACCTTTATTTGGACAAACTCAAAATTTTGTTTATAGTAAATTATTCTTAAAAAAAGGCGCGTAGAACCAAGTTTGCATACACTGCACTGTGTCGAAAAGTTTCCCGATTCCCCCCCTCCACCCCTGCACGACATCCCACCTGCGCGCATGCGTGAAGTGACCTCGTAATGTTGCCAGACCGCGAACAATCATTATCATTACACAAATATAAGTTAATTCTCTGTAATGTTATGTTAAGATTTACCACAAAAATATTTTACTGACTCTACTATAAAAGAAATCTTTTACTTTTATCACGCAAACGTAAAAACCATTAAATAATCATTTTGTAACTATCACAATTAAAACAGTTTAATATTATACAAAGGTTTATTAATAGAAAGCCGGGTAAAAAATTCGACTACCCTGGCAATACTAACAAAATGTCCATATTAATTTGTTTCACAACCTGACAGACAAAAAATTAGTCGAATTCTTAAAAAACATCATTTGTGAATTCGCTGCATGCAAAAGACATGAAATGTGATCACACCCTATTCTCATTTAATCCCAGCAGTATTTTGACACTTAAAAATGATATATAACGGGATCGTTTAAATCGGCAGTTGCGTACTAAGCGACGTGACGTCTAAAGCGTAAAACTACTCATTTATTAGTAGTTTAGTCGGCTTCAGTTTGATGCGAGTAAGCGGTTTCTGGACTTTTATAGTTAGATAGTGCCGACAAAATATTCTTAAGTTACAACTTATTACAATCTATTCGAATATAAATTACTACGAGTAAATACATACTTGGGAATATATTTGACAACGTTACTATCTATTGATTTAATCAATTGGTTTGTATTTAATAAATAACCGATTTGTTTGTACTCTAGCTCACAGTTCAAGTGTGATTAAAGCATCTGATCACGACGAAAGTTGGTTTAAGAATGAAGGCAAGAAAAGCCATATTTTATGCTCTTGTAACTTTATTCAATTGGACGTAATTGGTCCTTCCGTTCTTAGTGAATTGATTGCATTGCATTGCATCGCGTTGAATTAAAGATAAGGAATTTCTGGCACAAAACATTGAGGATAAAGAAATATGGAAGCCTGGCCATTTACAAGGCTCATGTCATGTCATTGGGCGGTTTGAGTGGCCACATTACACACTGGGTGACATTTACCATTCTGCCATGACATGTAGTTTTTCGATTTTTCCATCTGTTAGTTTTGTGAAATTAAAGTATTATTTTTTTTATTGATGTGAGTAAGATTCAAGACACTGAATTATTTCTCTTACGTACTAGGAAAAGCCTGTTTTCTTTTTTTTAATTTGTACATTTTTTGGATCGGTTGCTTTTATCTATATTATTTCGAGTTTGTGGAATTGTCTGTGAACAAAGATCGGATTTAACTCGCTAGGAAGTTATTGAGATTAACGTTTTATTTAAACAGAGATAAATTACGTTTCGAAGAAGAGAATATCCTGGGCACGCATGCAAAATAGAAGTTGTTAATTTTGTATTAAGATTTAGATTCAATGCCAACAAAATCGGCGTTTGTTTTAGTTGAGCACAGTTTTATTCTTACAATGGGGAAAACAAATAATAAAGTATAAAAGGTACGTAATTTGAATTGGAAGATTGGTTGCAAACTCTCTCACTAGGCAAAACCTGTACAGTTTATTGTTACAGCATTTACTTTGTGGAAAAACATTTTGAATTTATTTAAAATGAAACACTTTTTAATTTTTACCACAAAGGCGTTTAATATAATATTATAACACAACTTGTTTCAGGTATTTAAAATAACTCATCATCAAGTGTAAATATAAACAGTTTACATTTAGTTACTTTTTACACCTGGTGATGGGTAATTCAGAATACCTGAAACTAGTTGTGTTATAATATTTTAATCTCTCATGTGGTAAAAATTATAAGTGTTTAAAGTGTTTCGTTTTGAATAAATTCAGGTATAATCTGTTCAAAAATAGCCAGCATCTATTCCTGAGCAATTTGATTAAATCATCATTTTGAATAAATTGTATGAAAGTCCAGAAACAAACCAAAAAATATTTATTAGATTAAAGGTCCATCTCATATGTTACATCAGTAGGTCTTCTAACCGTTTTCTATCTGGGGCCATCAGCAATTGTGTAATGTTTTTTTTAGAAGTATTGATACTTTGTGTTATATTTGGTAATACACAAGTACTGATTAAATATTTTTAAATCTGATTTTATAGTTCATAAATCGTTGGTACGAAGTAGACTTGAGAGTATTAGGCTCGATGATTTGGGGATCAGAGTTGAAGTACTCTTTGATGGTGGAAAAGGTTTAGAAGAAATTTCTTGGGTTTCTCTACATGAAGGAGTGCGGATATTATCCATGGCTTTATCTCACTGAGTTTCTCCAGGGTATGCTTGGTTAAACAGTATTAAGACCAGAAGGAATATGCATTTAACTACTCATATCTTTCGATTGAAGCGCGGTTTTATTGACAACCCTGAAATTATGCGAAGCATTTGTTTTTATGTTCCTGATAATAACTTCAGAAAGCATCTACGTTGATTGTTCTGCATTCTAATAAACAGGACTAACGTACCAATGGTTATGCCTGTTGAAAGGACTATCTCTTTGTTGGACATTATAACTTAGGACATTGATATTTTTTATGTCTCTGAGGGAGTTTTTCGTTTAAAGATTCTCTTACTTTTTGACACAAATATTATTCTCAAGATAATTTGTAAACCTAAGTGTTTTTTTTATCTATGCCTAATTTAATAATAATATTATTTTTATTATTTTTGTATGTATGAATTGCGAAACTCTGTTTTGTAATTAGCAAAAAATATACATAAATACAATTGAAATTGAATCATTTTATTTTTTTGGTGAATGAAAGGTAAAATGACGTCATGTAAAAAAACTTTTATAATTAGGTACCATAAGTCTTCTTTCAAGCTTTACTCTTTTGTTTTTATTTTGCCTCATATACAAATATTCTTTTTATTATCTGGTTTCCTTAAAATAAAGCTTTCATGTAAAATTTTCATAAATAAAAAGCACTTTTAAATTTGTAAATAATATCAAAATCATTCGTAGATATGATTTAGATTATAAGTTAAATTTTATGACAAACTCTGGTGCAGGAGAAAATTTTGGACTCAAAATCTCAATTCGCTCTAATTGAAAGGCATTTTTATTCTTGTGAGGATATTTCCTGAAAGAAAAACCTCCCTTACGTAAGAAGAGACATTTCTAGTTCAGAAATATAAACTGAAAGAACGGTATGGGGATGTTTTCAACCACGAGGGTTGCTTTCCTGAATAATACAGTGAGAATGAAAAAGCCTACCTGAAAAGAGAGACTACAAATATTTACCCCCTGAATGGCTTGCGATGATGTGCAAAATGCGGATAGAAGGGAATGGAAAAAATATAATGGATTGTAAATTAAAGTATTTTTTATTTGCAATCAATTTATTTCATTTTGTAAACCAATAAATTATTTTTTTTATTTGGTTTTTGATATACGTTATAATAAATATGTCGATGCAGGAATTATATGAAAGCGATAAGGACTGAAGTTTTTCTTCTTTTGGCACTTGTTCCAGGATAACACTCGATCATTTTATTAGCACTTCACGTTACTTTAATTGATCAACGCGTGTTAGCTTCACCAGATTTTGAAGATGCAATTTTTTTGTCTTGTTTGCTACGATATTACAATAAGTACTATTTTTTTTAGTCACCACTGGAGAAAGAGGTGACGTCAAGGACTGTAAATCAAAACAAAAGCTTCCAGATTTCGAAAAATAGGAAGGTTTGACATTTTAATCAAAATACACACGAATCTGAAACAGCAGTAGATATTAATATCAAGTGTCCTATTAGCGCGTAAGTTTTATATTTTTATTAAAAAACTGCAGTGCCGAAGTTGTATAACGGGATTCATATGTTATGTAATTAGTGTCCTGAAGAAGAGACAGGCACGTTTTTAAACCAAAAAACGAAAAAGTCTGTATGCAGTTACATGTAATTATTTACAAACATTTAATAAATCTTTCATAAAATCTATCATAAATGTAAATTAACATATTACAACAGAGATAAAGAACATTTTAAAGAAGGTTATATGGAAGTCTGGGCATCTACAGAGCTTATGAACTGTCGTTGGTTGGTTTAAGTGGCCATTTTAAATACTGTGTAACATTCACCATTCCACTCATATTTGAACATCTTTATTCCTTCAATTCTTTCGTCTGTTGATGTTAGTGAAGTTAAAGAGCTGAAACCTTTATTTATGCGGGTGAAATTCATCTAATTGAATTATTTCCCCTTTATTCTAGGCAACACCTGAAAACTTTTCAGCTTCTTTACTTTTTCGAGGACCAGGTGGATTTATTTTTTATTTTTAACAAAATTTTTGGTTTGTCCAAAGTTTTGTAGACAAGTTCTGGATTGAACTCCCATGGGAGCTGTTAATATAAATTAAATACCTTTCATATCTGTTGTTATATGTTATAATACCAGCTCCCCGGGAGTTGAGTCCTTACTTGTCTTGAGTACTTGTCTACAAAAATTTGGACAAATTAAAAATATTTTTAATAAATCTAAATGTTATAAAATTCCCCCTTTACCTTCGGTCGTGTTCAATCGTGGGAATAAAGCTGACGAAGCTGCTCGCAAAATTTACGCAGTATGCAATGAAGGTACTATAAAGTATTTTTTTATATTTTTTTTATTTTTTTATTTATTTATTCACACTCTTTATCAAAATACAATTCCATATTCACTTTGCCCAGCTAACAAGGGTACAAATTTACCAATTCGTTTTTTTTTTAATGCAGGAGAATGCATTATTGACTAATTTGCTGTAATTTTTCTTTTCTGTATCATTTTGATTATCATCATATTTTGAAAAAAACGGATACTCCTTATGTTAACAGTAAATATAATATACTAACAAAATCTTTTATTTTTTTAGTGTGTTGGGAGAAACTGGCGTTCGGCAATAAACCTATAAATGTAAAAATATAAATTATGTACAATATTTTGAGTTGTCCAAATTAAAATAAAAATTGTCCAAATAATCCCTGTAAACGCTTAGACTTAGACTTAGACTACATTCCCTTCTATAAAATGTTCTTTATCTCTGTTGTAATACATAAATATGTAAAAAAAGTTTTTAAAAACGTACATTTATAGATACGATAATTGTGTTTTCATACAAGAATTTCCTGCATTCGTTTTTGAGTAAGCGCTAACAATTAAATTTGATATGTTATTGTTAAAATTGACCGTTTAATAATTCTTCCGACTTCCAGTTTATAAATTTATCTAGTTCAGTAATCCGATCAATTGTACTGTGTTGTGTGTATCACGTTAGCCCTATTGAACACCAATTGTTCGAATAAATCCGATATGTTTTTGCAAGACCACAAAATGAAATTACAATTGGGACAACAATGAATTCCAGGACTTAGGTCCAATACAATGAATATTTATAAATGATTTAAATGACAATTACCACAAAAAAACAACGAGGTTAATCGTCATCATCATGTCACAATTCTCACCAGGTGGGGAATAAGGCACTGCATTTTTACACCAAATGCGGCGTGTAATCCTGAAATAGTTATCTCTCCCTTCTCGCTGAAGTGTAGCTAGTACATATTGCATTTATAAACTTTTAAATTATTTAATTATACTTTCTTCAAAGAAACGGAAAAATCGTTTTTAAATTAATGTATGGAAAATTACCTACGTAATCAAAATTTTAGAAATTCTAATTTCAAAGGTGGGCTTGGGCTTGACTGGCACCTGAAATATAAGACCCTTAGAGTATACGATGGATATACTCTAAGAAAAGATCGGTCATCTTATCTTCATGTAACAAAATACACCGCAATTGGAGTTCCAAATCAGTGCCCTATGTACCACTGGGGGCGGATAGAGAAACGGTAAAGACGAAACAATTTAACCTTATTGGCGAACACGCAATGTTAAAAAATATTTTTAATATTATTTTTTCAATCTATCCTCAATTTTTATCTATAACTCTTAAAAGACCATGGTAAATAATCCCTTTGCGGGCGGTGATGGAACATTGTGTTATCACTAGTAAGAGACGGAATATTCTTAAGTTAAGACATGGAGATATACTGTTTAATAATTCTTTTTCCATAATTTATGCAAATAAACATATAAATTTAGCCCATTTATAGCAAAATAAATTAAAAATCATAAAAACGCCGCTCATATTATATGCGTGCGTCCCC
The DNA here is from genome assembly GCF_059751315.1 of Micrasema longulum. NCBI lineage: Eukaryota > Metazoa > Arthropoda > Insecta > Trichoptera > Brachycentridae > Micrasema > Micrasema longulum. The sequence goes on along the minus strand of NW_028277486.1, from coordinate 6,393 downwards.
TATCACTGTCATCAACCGACTGAAGACTGAATAATATGTTTTACGCAACACTCGCCAGAGAACAGCGTCTCCGTCTTCCTTGTTATGAGTTATATCTTCGTGTTCTCGCTTATGCAGATATGATGCTGAATTGGCGCATATTCATTCTTCGCACAGCAATGATAAATATTTTATGTATTAACATACAGCATAGTTGTACAAATTTTACTTTCTAAATCCAGTGTGAAAATGTCTATTTGAAGATTTAAAAAATACCAGTTCATCATTACAAAAATAACAGAGATATATCAAGCCGTGTGTCCCATGTCGACGAGTGTGACATCACAGCCACACAAGAGATGAATATACGAATAAACTCGAAATCACATTCATTGGACCAATTCTAATTTTAAACGCTTTTCTTCCAAAATAATTATTGAATTTTTTGTCCCAGCCTAATTTTTCTTTAGTTGTATTTTATTTTAATGTTTGCCTTTGTTGAATGGACTGAATAGGTACGTAAATAAATTAAGTATAAAAATATTTTAAAATACGAAATTGTAAACACTCAATTAAAAAACAATCTAATTTTTTAGTATTTCTGATAAAAAAATATGCTTGAAAATTTTATGTACTTGAGGTATAATTACTTTTTAAATGGCAGATAATGCCTCTTGACTAAACTAATGTACATTGGTTCTCACAAATACGTAGTATTAAATTTAAATCGTTATTCTAACAATGAAAATATAATAAATAAATTTAAAGGTGATTAAAAAAAATTCAAACAATTATTTTCATAATATCACACAAATTTTGTGGTATTTTTAAAAATTATCGGTTAAGTAATGCCTCTAATGAAGTATTTAAACTTAATTAAATTAATAAAGTTAAATATTCAACTAGATTAAAAAAAAGTGTAAGACCAAAAAAGACATGGCATGACAGAATTTAATAAATATTTGAAGATAAATATGTCAAAAGGCGAAATAATTGGCGCTCGTGCATGAGAAGATTTTTGAATGGAAGCGAGATCTGTATGCAACGACAAAGTGATATGGCGCTCTGTGCTCTCTGCCTACCGCCATGGAGAAATGATGAACATCTCTGCTGGCGAGCTCATACTAATGAATTAAGCCGCAAAATATTTTTCAGTTTACACTCACTTAGAAAGTTGCAAAAATTCTTACCCATTAGTACTAAATGCACTCTTGTACAAGCATTACTACTACCCATTCTAGATTACGCTGATGTTTCCATGACTGATTTAAGCTGTGAGCAACTCGATAAACTTGAACGACTTCAGAATACATGCATAAGGTACATTTTTGGTCTTAGGAAATATGACCACATTTCTGATTATCGTAGGCAACTGAAATGGCTCAAAATTAGACAGCGGAGAGACTATCACTCCCTCTCACTTTTGTTCAATGTACTTCATAGTCCTAACGCTCCTATATACCTGTGTGAAAAATTTCAACGCTTATCAGTTCATGGTTTACCTCTTCGTTCTCATTCTGAAGGCACTCTCTTAATACCCATACACAATTCCTCTTTCTTCTCTAACTCATATAGTGTCCATGCGGCTTGACTGTGGAATCATCTCCCATCCACCATCAAAGATGTTACTACATTATCTCTGTTTAAATCACGTCTGAAGAAACATCTCCTTTCTCTTCCTTAATCTCTCCTCCTTTCCTTTTTCCTATTTCCGCTTTTTTCCTTTTTCCCATTGAGTAATAGTTTTGATTTAAGGTAATTTATAAACAAATACGTTTATTTCTATTTTTATATATTTTAAACTTTTTAATCCTTTTTTTTTCTATTGAATATGTTCTGTAACTTGAATTACAAAAATAAAACTTTAATTTTATTGGTTGGTTGGAAGAAATTGCCATTTGGCAATAAGCCCGCCAATGTACAAATAACATTATGTACAAAAAGTTAAATTAATAAAGAAAAAAAGAAACACCGTGATGGTTTGTTTTTGTTTTTTAAATTTTTAAATGAAAGTATTTTGATCAGATCAGATTTCTCCCAACTGATGTTAGGCTAGACTCAAGGCCAACATTATTCTCAACTTGGTAATATCTTCATATTTTAATTTAAAAAATTAAAGGAATAACCCGCTAATCCTATATTAGAGGCTTGTCAGTAGGTAAGAAAGAAAGGGTTCGAAGGAAAGTTATGAAAAATACACAAAACTCCCAGAGTAGTAACGAAATTTTTTATTTTTTTTTGAGTGGCGGGAATCGAATCCGTGACGCCAGTTTCACGGTTGGCCATCTAATATTGATTGTCAATTGATTTATAGTTAATTAAGTTAACTGGATTGAATATCTAAATTCGTATTATTGTAAATAAAATACTTGTACAAACGTATAAAACGTAAGTATTTTAATTTACAATCGTAAATAATACATTATTTATTCAGTCAGCATATACAGAAATGGCGCCGCCGCCGGTTCGATAACGAAACAAATATTAAATTTGCCAATTTCACTATTTATTTTGTATCCTGTTACCTAAATTGGAGTGCAAACAATTCAATCAAATTGGTTTCAAAACAATTATTACCGAAGTACAGTTAATATCGAAATACCAGCATAATTTGCTCATGACGAATTGTAATTTTGAACAGTGAAATGTTAGTCAACTTGTTTTATTTTGTAGTAAACCTACACTAATATAGTAAATGCGTAAATGTGTTTGTTTGTTAATGTGTTCTTCACGTCTCAACAGGGCGACCAATTGACTTGATTGTTTGCTCATGAATAGACTGAGAGAAGGGAAGTAAAGTAAGCTACTTACTTTTCATAAAATGAAAAAAATAAAAAAACTTTGTTTTTAACCATCTTTTTATTTTTTCGACCGACCTATTTCAAAGCTAAACAAGCTTCTTTCTCTAGGTTTACATATTTAATGAATTCTTTTTATTTTTTTAAATATTATCAGTATGCTGCCAATGAAACAAACAAATCAAGTCTTTTTTTCTTGAAAGGATGGTAATGTGATATGGATACGTTTAAAACTAGACATAAGCTAACTAAAAGAAATATTGGTTAATTTGGTATTTGTTAACTTTTTCTTATTATGAATCATTTTTTTTATTTCTAAGACTTACAAATCGTCTAATTTGAATATATTGATATCAACATTAAGTACTTTAATCCAGTGTCTTTGTTGAAATAACGATTATTTTCTATCAGATAGTTTGCAAATTCAGAAATAAATGTTATTATTATTTAAGCATTAAGTGTTCTTTTACTCGAACATAAAAGTTTTTTTTAACTTTTCTAGTTAGTGCTTCAAATAATAAAAAAAAATATATACTTGATTTTAATTCCGAAAATTAAAAAATAAAAGAAATATAGTTACAATGAGCGACATTATTTGATAATGAGTAGGCGGTATGGTGGGATGTCAAAAATAATCACTTAGAAAAAAAATCTTTAAATTTCGATAATTGACTTGCTTTATCTATGGTACGTTTGGTTTGCATTTTGCTTTGGTTTTGTAGGAAGATTTTAGATTTGTGAACAGAATAATGATGCTACGTCGCCATAGACTAATAGATCACCGCATTTCTTTCAAAGTTGGAAGTTGGAAGACCAGGCTACTTTCAATCATGATCAAATATATCATTCCATTGGAGAAACTCTTATTGATACACGACACAACTAATTTATAACTAAAATACCTTCTTACTTATACCACGTGAGCGAAGCCGCGGGTAAAAGCCAGTTAAATATAAATATACATAAAAGTTATGAAAGAAATAGAAAACAGGTGATAAACGTTATTAAATATTTGTACATAACCACTTACTGACTTATCTATGTCTACCGGTTTCGAGACGTACCCGTCTCTTCGTCAGGACACCAATTAAACCTAATGCATTGCATTGCATTTTAATAAACATATGCACTGATTAAGACATGTGCTTATTAAAATGCATATCGTGTTGGTTTTATATTTTTGTGCAACAACTATGATGAAGGTGTATAGTGGGTTTAGCATGTTGGTTTAATTGGTGTTCTGACAAAGAGACGGATAGGTCTCGAAACCGGTAGACATAGAAAAGTCGGTAAGTGGTTATAAACAAATATTTAATAAAATTCATAAAAATGTTTGACCACAAAGTTAATGCTTTAAATATCAATAATAGAAAGCAGGTGGTTTGTAATGTGAAATGAATGGATGGTAAAAAAGTAGTAAACTAGCGTTTGCTTGTAATAAATGAAAACAGACAAACTTACATGACATCCATTAGATTGAAAATTTTAATCAGTTCGTTTTGAAATACGATATTATGAGAAGATTTACAAAAATGAAAGAAGTTAGTGAAGTTATGAACAAAACATATGCGCATTTGCTTATGTCTGAAGGATTTATGTTGTTGCTAGTTGAAGCTCCTACCCCAATTAGAGGTTTACAGAGAACACACAAGGTTGCTGTTAAATGCGTATTTATTACATGGTGAATAGGATACAGCACTATGATGTGTAGCACGAGCGTAGCGGCGATGATGGGTGGAAGAGACTGCTCTTGAACTACATGCTGGAATTGAGTGACTTCGTCGAGCTGGTCTGACTGACTGAACTAAACTTGTTGAGCTGACTGACTTTGACTGCGTTCTGTGATCTGTGATCTCTGTATAGGTGACGTTAATTTATAGTTCATTTTTTTATGGTAAGGACGATGTAAATGTACTGCAGAACGATGCTCCCGATTTATGTACAATACTGTTTGAGTTTCATTATAATGTTGTATTAAGTTCTATGGAAAATAATGACATTTTTTTTTTCAAGTAAAACGTTTTAGTACGTGTATGTCATCGATAATGGACTATGAATTCTAGATCTATTTATAAAAATATAGTGGTGATAGTATTAAATATAGGTTTTTAAAAAAAATGTTAATTACTTCAATTACTTACAATTTTGAGGGCCGTTTCCAACAAGTTGTAAATAATTAAATATTAAATAATTAAAACTTATAAAATCAGAAATCAAACACTGATTTGAGTCTACTGAACACTTTGTTTTATTTTTACAAATATAAACAAAAATTTCTTGATAATTGTTTCGCCTTGTTAGGGTATTTTCAAACAAAAGTAAGGATTATGTGGATTTAATGTCCTTATAAAGATATAATATTCAAATAAAATTCAAGTAAAAATGCCCTTACAAGGCGAAACAATTGTCACGAAATTTGTGTTTTTATATTTGTAAAAATAAAAAGAAGTGTTCAGTAGACTCGATTCAGTGTTTGATTTATTATATTATAAGTTTAAATATGAGTTCTACAAAATAAACACCAAATCGATTAATAAATTAAGTAATGAAAACAAAGTTGTATTAGTAGAAGTAACCGTTTATGAATATATTATTCTGGATTATGGTACAGTGGCTAGTGTAGCGGACTCACAAACCAGACTTCCGAGGTTCAAACCTCACTCTCACATATTCTGATTCACGTTTTCTGTAGTGAGTTATTTACGTGTCATTTTAAATGGCCCCTAAATTTAAATATTCGGTTAAATCATAAGAACGCAAATACTGACAATTAAAGCTTTGAAACCTTTTAGAATTATGTGATGGATTGTCAACATTAGTGTATTCTGTATTGGTTTTAATATACGTACAAAATGGCCGTTTGTAAAATGTTCGCTCTGTGTGCGCTGGCCATTATTATTATGTGTAATGTGCACACTGAACGTTTAATGGGTAAATTGGTCTCATAACGGCGCTGCAGTAGAGCGCGTACCACCACTGGTTTTCGAACGACCCTTACACCTAATTTTCAATTTTTATTTCATACTCCGTTCTAAGCAGGATGGTTCAGAGTGGATGATCGTAAAAATGGATCTTGAAAACTTACATTACCTTGGGCAGGCATTATCGGCTAAGATATGGCCGCCTAATATCGCCCCACTGCAGTTCGTTTATTGCCATTCTTGTGCGCTGTAAGTTAACTAATAGTTAAAGAAGGATTAAGAGGATTTAAAGTGGTTCCGCAGTCGCATAAAGTTGGATTATCTAAGAGAAAATTAATTTGTGGAGAAAATATTAAAAATTAATTATAAAGTTATAAAAGACAGTACTAAAAATGCACGAAAATGCTCATTTTATTAATTGTGCGGATTTTATTATCATCGTCATTCCCTTTTCGCACCTAATGGTGCATAGAACACTGAATTAATGCACCTATCGCAGTGTATCTTGATCATTTTTGTAACATGAAGTTGAAGTGATCAGTCTCATGCTTTAGGTAACAGTCTAGAGACTATGAAACATTCAAGTGTAAAAACACCGCTTTAATATTTCATACTAACCATGTCAGGAATCAAATCCGAGACCTGTTGCATTGTAGGCGAATGCGCTGACCATTACACCACGAGGCTGACGTACA